>NC_092255.1:5046614-5069114 GCF_036320965.1 Panulirus ornatus | reverse complement strand
CCTGGGGTGGGTGGGTGGGTCTGGCGGTGTGGGGGTGGGCTGGGAGGAAGGGGGGGGGGGTAAGGTGGTGGGTGTGTGTGTGTGTGTGTGTGTGTGTGTGCCCCACAACAGTAACACCACACGTGACTGAACGGTAACGGCCGCCAGGCAACAGTAACGGGACAACGGTATACGCTCACCCCCCACACAAACGGAAGTACAACACACCCACACAACAACAGAAGCCACCACTCCCTCCCCACACACACTCCACCCCCCACACATCCTCCCTACAGACCGCACCCCACACATACCCCCCAACACACCCTCACAACAGCAGCCACGCACCCACACACCCCACATCCTACCCACACACCTTAATACAGACCCCACACACCATACCCCACCCCACACACCCTACAACAGGCCCCACACACCATACCCCACCCCACACACCCTACAACAGGCCCCACACACCATACCCCACCCCACACACCCTACAACAGATCCCACACACCATACCCCACCCCACACACCCTACAACAGACCCCACACACCATACCCCACCCCACACACCCTACAACAGGCCCCACACACCATACCCCACCCCACACACCCTACAACAGGCCCCACACACCATACCCCACCCCACACACCCTACAACAGACCCCACACACCATACCCTACCCCACACACCCTACAACAGACCCTACACACCATACCCCACCCCACACACCCTACAACAGACCCCACACACCCAACAGCAGACCACACACACACACACACACCCCACATCCCTCCCCTCACCCCACAACAGACCCCCACACACCCCTCACCCCACAACAGACTCCACACACCCCTCACCCCAAAAATACCCCCCACACACCCCTCACCCCACAACAACAGACCCAACACACCAGACCCCACACTCCACACCCTACCCCACACACCCTACAACAGACCCCACACACCCAACAGCAGACCACACACACACGTCCCACCCTCACCCCTCCCTCACCCCACAACAGACCCCCCTACCCCTCTCCCCTCACTCCCCCCACACACACACCCTCTACTGACCTGTGAGTGCGTTGTCCTGGAGTGTGGTGGCAGAGGCAGCTAGGATAGCCCAGGCCTCGCACTCAGTGATAGATGCCCCACGACGGTCCACAGCTTCCCACACACTCACACCAGACATCACTGTGGGGGGGGGGGTAGAATTAACATTAGGTTAAATATAACACAAACATTAACATTGGTCAAACTGAGTGTGTTGCTGGGCTAAAACATCGCTGACATTAATCCTGTTAAAGATGTTAACATGATCATTATGTTAGAATATTAATATCAACATTGGTAAATTTAACACTTTGTGAAATATAACACGTACATTAACATTGCTAAAAATGTGTAGGTTAATGGGTAACATCATTGACATAAATACTGCTAAAATGTTAACATGATCATTATGTTACAATACTAACATTAACATAAGTCAACATGTGTCAGTTTCAAGGTGAGGTTAGTTTAGGTGAGGTTATGTGAGGTGAGGTGAGGTTATGTGAGGTGAGGTTATGTGAGGTGAGGTTATGTGAGGTGAGGTTATGTGAGGTAAGGCTATGTGAGGTAAGGCTATGTGAGGTGAGGTTATGAGGTGAGGCTATGTGAGGTGAGGTTATGTGAGGTGAGGTTATGAGGTGAGGTTATGTGAGGTGAGGTTATGAGGTGAGGCTATATGAGGTTATGTGAGGTGAGGTTATGTGAGGTAAGGTTATGAGGTGAGGTTATGTGAGGTGAGGTTATGTGGGGTGAGGTTATGTGAGGTGAGGCTATGTGAGGTGAGGTTATGTGAGGTGAGGTTATGAGATGAGGCTATGTGAGGTAAGGTTATGAGGTGAGGTTATGTGGTGAGGTTATGTGAGGTGAGGTTATGTGAGGTGAGTTTACGTGAGGTGAGGTTATGTGAGGTGAGGTTATGTGAGGTGAGGTTATGTGAGGTGAGGTTATGTGAGGTGAGGTTATGTGAGGTGAGTTTAAGTGAGGTGAGGTTATGTGAAGTTATACAAAAAGAGGTTATCTTAGGCTAGCAGAAGTGAGGTTGTTTTTATGTTATGTGGCGTGAGGTTGTATTAGGCTGGGGGTTATGTGCACATAAGTGAGGTTATGTGAGGGGAGAATATGTTAGGTTAGGTGATGTGAGGTTATATAAAGAGAGATTATGCTAAGTGAGGTTATGTTACATGGGGTGAGGTTTGTATTAGGCTGGGTTATGTGTAGTGAGGTTGTGCTGTCATATTTCGATGTCAAGTTATGTGAGGCTGTGGGTAAGTGAGGTTAGGTGAGGTTGGGTCAGGTTAAGTCAGGTCAAGGTAGCGTATATGTCCCTCTGTGTTTCATTCCAGTCGACAGAAAACGTGGAGTGGGTGCCAACATGGGGGGGGGGGGGAGATGTGGGCCCCCTTCTAACCCAACATGGGAGGGGGGAGATATGTGGGCCCCCCTCTGACCCAAGATAGGATGGGAGGAGATATGTGGGCCCCCTTCTGACCAAACATGGGAGGGGAGAGATATGTGGGCCCCCCTTCTGACCCAACATGGGAGAGGAGAAGATATATGTGGGCCCCCTTTCTGAACCAACATGGGAGGGGGGAGATATATGTGGGCCCCATTCTGACCCAATATGGGAGAGGAGAAGATATATGTGGGCCCCCTTTCTGAACCAACATGGGAGGGGGGAGATATATGTGGGCCCCATTCTGACCCAATATGGGAGGGGGAGAGATATGTGGGCCTCCTTCTGACCCAACATGGGAGGGGGGAGAGATACGTGGGCCCCCTTCTGACCCAACATGGGATGGAGGAGATATGTGGGCCCCCTTCTGACCCAACATGGGAGGGGAGGGACATATGTGGGGCCCCCTTCTGACCCAACATGGGAGGGGGAGATATGTGGGCCCCCTTCTGACCCAACATGGGAGGGGGAGATATGTGGGCCCCCTTCTGACCCAACATGGGAGGGGAGGGACATATGTGGGGCCCCCTTCTGACCCAACATGGGAGGGGGGAGATATGTGGGCCCCCTTCTGACCCAACATAGGATGGGGGATATGTGAGCCCCCTTCTGACCCAACATGGGAGGGGGAGATATGTGGGCCTCCATCTGACCCAACATGGGAGGGGGGAGATATATGGGCCCCCCTTCTGGCCCAACACGGGAGGGGGGAGATATGTGTGGCCCCCTTCTGGCCCAACACGGGAGGGGGGAGATATATGTGGGCCCCCTTCTGAACCAACATGGGAGGGGGGAGATATATGTGGGCCCCCTTCTGATCCAACATGGGAGGGGGGAGACATATATGGGCCCCCTTCTGACCCAACACAGGATGGGGAGATATATGTGGGCCCCCATCTGACCCAACATAGGATGGGGAGGAGATATGTGGGCCCCCTTCTGACCCAACATAGGATGGGGAGGAGATATGTGGGCCCCCTGCTGATCCAACATGGGAGAGGGGGGGAGATATGTGGCACACTGTACACCACATATTCCAGTGTTAACCTCCAGTACATATGTAATATTCTGCCCCACATATTCAGGCGTCCCACATATGTAGAACACATGAAGGCAAAAATATCTACTTCACATTTTACTGTATATGTAATATTACTACGAATGTCTACCAGTGTTAGAAATACATATAAATCGAATGATTAAAAATAAATATAAATCGAATGATTAAAAATATATATAAATTCGAATGATTAAAACTAATTATAAATCGAAAGATTAAAATATATAAATCGAATGATTACAAATATAAATCGAATGATTAAAAATATATATAAATCGAATGATTAAGAATATATATAAATCGAATAGAAAAACTTATCTAACGCTAATTTTGGGTTATCAAAACATCAGATCTAAAATAAAAAAAAATTTAATACAAATACTGAGGTCTACAGTAGTCAAATAAAATATATATATATATATATATATATATATATATATATATATATATATATATATATATATATATATATATATATATAAAGAATTTACAAATTTAAGTTTTTTTAAAAGAGCGTTCGGATCGAGTATGGATTTATAGAGTCGCCCCCACACCAACCCGGGCAACATTACTGGAACAAAACAAAGGCCAGGGAGATGCGTGCCTCTCTCTCTCTCTCTCTCTCTCTCTCTCTCTCTCTCTCTCTCTCTCTCTCTCTCTCTCTCTCTCTCGACCACGGCAAGAGATCCCTCACTTGTCGGGGCAACAGACGAAGGAACAGAAAATGGCGACGACAACAGAAAGGATGGGGGGGGGGAGAGGGGGCTAACAGATGACAGTGTGTGTGTGTGTGTGTGTATACGTTCTGTTGCCGTGGCGACCGCCCGCGTCAAGGGCACCAATCACCGTTATTTCCCCTACCCACGTCAATATCAAAGGGTTTACCCATGTCAATCCAGCACCAACGCCCCACGTCAACAGACCCAGCCTTCCTTCCCCCCTCCCCCCACCCCAACCTCCACAAACATCAACCACGCCAACACCTCTTATCACCCGACTCCACCACGTCAACAGAGAGACACTATCCCCACATCAACACCACACCCCACCAACAGCAACTACATCAACAACAACACCCGACACTATACCCACATCAACTCACCTCCCCACACAACACCTACATCAACGCCCGCCTCCCCACACTATACCACATCAACTCACCTCCCCACACATCACCTACATCAACGCCACCCCCCACACTATACCCCACATCAACTCACCTCCCCACAATCACCTACATCACCAACGCCCTCCCCACACTATACCCACATCAACTCACCTCCCCACACAACACCTACATCAACGCCCCCCCCACACTATACCCACATCACTCACCTCCCCACACATCACCTACATCAACGCCCCCCCCACACTATACCACATCAACTCACCTCCCCACACACACCTACATCAACGCCCCCCCCCACACTAACCCACATCAACTCACCTCCCACACACATCACCTACATCAACGCCCCCCCCCACACTATACCCACATCAACTCACCTCCCCACACAACACCTACATCAACGCCCCCCCCCACACTATACCCACATCAACTCACCTCCCCACACAACACCTACATCAACGCCAACGCCCCCCCACACTATACCCACATCAACTCACCTCCCCACACAACACCTACATCAACGCCCCCCCACACTATACCCACATCAACTCACCTCCCCACACATCACCTACATCAACGCCCCCCCCACACTATACCCACATCAACTCACCTCCCCACACAACACCTACATCAACGCCTCCCCCACACTATACCCACATCAACTCACCTCCCCACACAACACCTACATCAACGCCTCCCCACACTATACCCACATCAACTCACCTCCCCACACAACACCTACAGGAACGCCAACGCCCCGGCAAACAAACACCATCAACCACATCAATCCCTCCCTCCCCCCCGGAAAGTGTGGGGGAGGGAACCCGACGTAACATCTCGTTATGTGGGAAGGTCAAACCTGGAGAGGTTATTTCCTCCCATTTAACCTTGCTCCCCATCACCCCGTCCCCTCCCCCATCACCCCTTCCCCTCCCCAGTCCCATCCCCCATCACCCCTTCCCCTCCCCAGTCCCATCCCCCATCACCCCTTCCCCTCCCCAGTCCCATCCCCCATCACCTCTTCCCCTCCCCAGTCCCATCCCCCATCACCCCGTCCCCTCCCCAGTCCCATCCCCCATCACCCCGTCCCCTCCCCAGTCCCATGCCCCATCACCCCGTCCCCTCCCCCATTCCCCCCTCCATCGTCCCTTCCTCCATTCTCCCCCCCTACCTTCCCCCATTCCCCCTCCCCAATCCCATTTCCCATCCCCCTCTCCCTCTCCCCCGTCCCTTCCCCCATCACCCTACCCCATTCCCTTCCCCTCTACTTACACCAGCAGCAGCGATTCCATTAGCGACCCATTTCCATCACCAACTCCCCCTTCTACCCCCCCATTTCTCTCCATCCTCCCCCCCCCTCTCCCTCAGGCTACTATCCAAGGATAGGTTTACGTCTATCCTCCCCTCCTTCTAACCCCCCCCCCCCACCAGGTTAACGACGCAGTTGGGTGGTTAGACCAGCAAGTGTCGTCTGATGGTGAGGGGGGGATAGCGGATGGATAGGTGGGTATACATGGGGATAGGTGGGTATACATGGGGATAGGTGGGTATACATGGGATAGGTGGGTATACACGTGCATAGGTGGGTATACATGTGGATAGGTGAGTATACATGGGGATAGGTGGGTATACATGTGGATAGGTAGGTATACATGTGGACAGGTGGGTATACACGGGGATAGGTGGGTATACATGTGGATGGGTGGGTATACACGTGGATAGGTGGGTATACATAGGGATAGGTGGGTATACATGTGGATAGGTAGGTATACATGTGGACAGGTGGGTATACATGTGGACAGGTGGGTATACATGTGGACAGGTGGGTATACACGTGGATAGGTGGGTATACATGTGGATGGGTGGGTATACACGTGGATAGGTGGGTATACATGTGGATAGGTAGGTATACATGTGGACAGGTGGGTATACACGTGGATAGGTGGGTATACATGTGGATGGGTGGGTATACACGTGGATAGGCGGGTATACATAGGGATAGGTGGGTATACACGTGGATAGGTGGGTATACATAGCATAACAGAAGCAACCTATATATATATATATATATATATATGTATATATATATATATATATATATATATATATATATGTTGGAAAGGATCACAATTTTGCGCGTGATCAAGTCTAGTCCTATGAGTCCACGGAGGGAAATGAAACACGAAAAGTTGCCAAGTGCAGTTTCGTGTCATAATCACATCATCATCAGGGGAGACACAAGAGAGAAATATAACAGTCACTTGATATACAACGAAGAGACGTAGCTAGGACAGCCATTTGGTAAACATGTTTACCAAACTTGAAGCTGCCTCCCATCTCTCTCTCTCTCTCTCTCTCTCTCTCTCTCTCTCTCTCTCTCTCTCTCTCTATCTATCTATCTATCTATCTATCTATCTATCTCTCTTATCAAATCACCTTTCATTGTGAGTGAACACCACCCCCCCCCCACACAATACACACACACACACACACACACACACACCCACACACAATGACCCCGAGGTTAAAGCTGCACCGTGGACCATCAAAACGCGGGTTCGAATCTCACTCAGGACCACATTTCCTATTATTTTTGAGAGGGAAGCGGGGGGGGGGGGGGAGGTAGAGAGTGTGGTGTGTGTGTGTGTGTGTGTGTGGGGCGTGCGAGCCTCCCCCCCCCCACGCCCAGGAGATTGGAACA
Source organism: Panulirus ornatus (assembly GCF_036320965.1). Classification (NCBI taxonomy): domain Eukaryota; kingdom Metazoa; phylum Arthropoda; class Malacostraca; order Decapoda; family Palinuridae; genus Panulirus; species Panulirus ornatus. Next base: position 5,061,733 of record NC_092255.1, on the reverse strand, counting down.
GTGTCAAGACGTCGTCTGGGTGCGTCTATACCCTCCCGCGCTGTAACGCGCCATCGTGATTATAAGGTCGTGTGTTCAAGGGTCGTATACCGTCGTGTGCTCAAGGGTCGTATACCGTCGTGTGTTCAAGGGTCGTATACCGTCGTGTGCTCAAGGGTCGTATACCGTCGTGTGTTCAAGGGTCGTATACCGTCGTGTGCTCAAGGGTCGTATACCGTCGTGTGCTCAAGGGTCGTATACCGTCGTGTGCTCAAGGGTCGTATACCGTCGTGTGCTCAAGGGTCGTATACCATCGTGTGCTCAAAGGTCGTATACCGTCGTGTGCTAAAGGGTCGTATACCGTCGTGCTCAAGGGTCGTATACCGTCGTGTGCTCAAGGGTCGTATACCGTCGTGTGTTCAAGGGTCGTATACCGTCGTGTGCTCAAGGGTCGTATACCGTCGTGTGCTCAAGGGTCGTATACCGTCGTGTGCTCAAGGGTCGTATACCGTCGTGTGCTCAAAGGTCGTATACCGTCGTGTGCTCAAGGGTCGTATACCGTCGTGCTCAAGGGTCGTATACCGTCGTGTGCTCAAGGGTCGTATACCGTCGTGTGTTCAAGGGTCGTATACCGTCGTGTGCTCAAGGGTCGTATACCGTCGTGTGCTCAAGGGTCGTATACCGTCGTGTTCAAGGGTCGTATACCGTCGTGTGCTCAAGGGTCGTATACCGTCGTGTGCTCAAGGGTCGTATACCGTCGTGCTCAAGGGTCGTATACCGTCGTGTTCAAGGGTCGTATACCGTCGTGTTCAAAGGTCGTATACCGTCGTGTTCAAGGGTCGTACACCGTCGTGTTCAAGTCCCTCTTAATCACTCTAGACTAATTACCAGTGAATCATAGTAAGTATCTACTTACAAGAGTATCTATAGATACTTGGTAAGTATCTACTTACAAGAGTATCTATAGATACTTGGTAAGTATCTACTTACAAGAGTATCTATAGATACTTGGTAAGTATCTACTTACAAGAGTATCTATAGATACTTGGTAAGTATCTACTTAGAAGAGTATCTATAGATACTTGGTAAGTATCTACTTACAAGAGTATCTATAGATACTTGGTAAGTATCTACTTACAAGAGTATCTATAGACACTTGGTAAGTATCTACTTACAAGAGTATCTATAGATACTTGGTAAGTATCAACTTACAAAAGTATCTATAGATACTTGGTATCTACTTACAAGAATATCTATAGATACTTGGTATCTAATTACAGGAGTATCTATAGATACTTTTATCTACTTACAAGAGTATCTATAGATACTTGGTAAGTATCTACTTACAAGAGTATCTATAGATACTTTTATCTACTTACAAGAGTATCTATAGATACTTGGTAAGTATCTACTTACAAGAGTATCTATAGATACTTTTATCTACTTACAAGAGTATCTATAGATACTTGGTAAGTATCTACTTACAAGAGTATCTATAGATACTTTTATCTACTTACAAGAGTATCTATAGATACTTTTATCTTACCGTGTACCGTATGGTCAGTGGCTTATCTTTATCTACACCTGCCGTACCGCAGATACTAACAGCTACTTACAACCCCCACTTACAACCCCCCCCGGAACTACAACCACTTCACCCCCCCCACTAACACCAATAACCACTTCCCCCCCACGACGTGAACACCGTATACCGAAAGCCACTTACCGACAGCCACTTACCACACTCCCTTCCCTAACAACAGCCACTTACTTCCCTTCTATATCAACGGCCACTTACCCCCACCCCTAACAAACAGCCATTTACCACCCTTCCATAACAACAGCCACTTACCCCACCTCCCCTAACAATAGCCACTTACCACCGTTCGATAACAATAGCCACTTACCCTCCTCCCCTAACAACAGCCATTTACCCTACCTCCCCTAACAATAGCCACTTACCACCGTTCGATAACAATAGCCACTTACCCTCCTCCCCTAACAACAGCCATTTACCCTACCTCCCCTAACAATAGCCACTTACCACCGTTCGATAACAATAGCCACTTACCCTCCTCCCCTAACAACAGCCATTTACCCTACCTCCCCTAGCAATAGCCACTTCCCCCCCCTACCAACACCAATAACCACTTCCCTCCCTTAATACCATAATCCCCTCCCCCCTTACACCATACCAACACCCCCTCCCCCTTACACCATACCAACACCCCCTCCCCCTTACACCATACCAACACTCCCTCCCCCTCCCCCCTTACACCATACCAACACTCCCTCCCCCTCCCCCCTTATACCATACCAACACTCCCTCCCCCTCCCCCCTTATACCATACCAATAGCCCCCTCCCCCCTTATACCACACCACTATCATCCCCCTCTCCCCCCCTCCCAACCTGATACCTAACCTAACCTCACACAAACACCAAGTAACACCAGGTGGTTTCTCCCCCCCCTCCCCCTTTTCTTCCCCCCTTACCTTCTAAACCCTCCCCCTCCCCCCTCCTTACCTTCTACCCCTTCCCCCTCCCCCCCCCGAGGGTGGCGGGGAGGGGGGTAGGGGGGAGGCTAAAGTACCTCCCCCCCTTCGCGAATCACCCATTAAGCAATACGTCATTAAATGCATCCGGGGGGAATGATTGCCTCATGGAGGGGTTGAGGGGAGGGGAAGGGGGGAGGGGAAGGGGGAAGGGGGGAGGGGGAAAGGTCGTCTGCTCCGGCGTGATAACGACGCGTCGTCTTACCGACCTCAGCCATATGATGGCCCCCCCACACACCCCCACACACACCCACACACCCCCACACCCCCACACACACCCACACACACCCCCACCCCCACACACCCACACCCCCACACCCCCACACACCCACACCCCCACACACCCACACACACACATCCCCACACACCCACACCCCCACACACCCACACCCCCACACACCCACACCCCCACACCCCCACACACCCACACCCCCACACACCCACACCCCCACACACCCACACCCCCACACACCCACACACCCACACCCCCACACACCCACACCCCCACACACCCACACCCCCACACCCCACAACGTGTGAGGTTAAGGGGTCGTATACCGTCGTGTGTTCAAGGGTCGTATACCGTCGTGTGTTCAAGGGTCGTACCGTCGTGTGCTCAAGGGGCGTATACCGTCGTGTGTTCAAGGGTCGTATACCGTCGTGTGTTCAAGGGTCGTATACCGTCGTGTGCTCAAGGGTCGTATACCGTCGTGTGCTCAAGGGTCGTATACCGTCGTGTGCTCAAGGGTCGTATACCGTCGTGTGTTCAAGGGTCGTATACCGTCGTGTGCTCAAGGGTCGTATACCGTCGTGTGTTCAAGGGTCGTATACCGTCGTGTGCTCAAGGGTCGTATACCGTCGTGTGCTCAAGGGTCGTATACCGTCGTGTGCTAACGGGTCGCATACCGTCCTGTGCTCAAGGGTCGTATACCGTCGTGTGCTCAAGGGTCGTATACCGTCGTGTGCTCAAGGGTCGTATACCGTCGTGTGCTCAAGGGTCGTATACCGTCGTGTGCTCAAGGGTCGTATACCGTCGTGCTCAAGGGTTGTATACCGTCGTGTGCTCAAGGGTCGTATACCGTCGTGTGCTCAAGGGTCGTATACCGTCGTGCTCAAGGGTTGTATACCGTCGTGTGCTCAAGGGTCGTATACCGTCGTGTGCTCAAGGGTTGTGTATCGTCGTGTGCTCAAGGGTCGTATACCGTCGTGCTCAAGGGTCGTATACCGTCGTGCTCAAGGGTCGTATACAGTCGTGCTCAAGGGTCGTATACCGTCGTGTGCTCAAGGGTTGTGTACCGTCGTGTGCTCAAGGGTCGTATACCGTCGTGTGCTCAAGGGTCGTATACCGTCGTGTGCTCAAGGGTTGTATACCGTCGTGTGATGAAGGGTCGTATACCGTCGTGTGCTCAAGGGTCGTATACCGTCGTGTGCTCAAGGGTCGTATACCGTCGTGTGCTCAAGGGTCGTATACCGTCGTGTGCTCAAGGGTCGTATACCGTCGTGTGTTCAAGGGTCGTATACCGTCGTGTGCTCAAGGGTCGTATACCGTCGTGTGCTCAAGGGTCGTATACCGTCGTGCTCAAGGGTCGTATACCGTCGTGTGCTCAAGGGTCGTATACCGTCGTGTGTTCAAGGGTCGTATACCGTCGTGTGCTCAAGGGTCGTATACCGTCGTGCTCAAGGGTCGTATACCGTCGTGCTCAAGGGTCGTATACAGTCGTGCTCAAGGGTCGTATACCGTCGTGTGCTCAAGGGTTGTGTACCGTCGTGTGCTCAAGGGTCGTATACCGTCGTGTGCTCAAGGGTCGTATACCGTCGTGTGCTCATGGGTTGTATACCGTCGTGTGATGAAGGGTCGTATACCGTCGTGTGCTCAAGGGTCGTATACCGTCGTGTGCTCAAGGGTCGTATACCGTCGTGTGCTCAAGGGTCGTATACCGTCGTGTGTTCAAGGGTCGTATACCGTCGTGTGCTCAAGGGTCGTATACCGTCGTGCTCAAGGGTCGTATACCGTCGTGTGCTCAAGGGTCGTATACCGTCGTGTGTTCAAGGGTCGTATACCGTCGTGTGCTCAAGGGTCGTATACCGTCGTGCTCAAGGGTCGTATACCGTCGTGCTCAAGGGTCGTATACAGTCGTGCTCAAGGGTCGTATACCGTCGTGTGCTCAAGGGTTGTGTACCGTCGTGTGCTCAAGGGTCGTATACCGTCGTGTGCTCAAGGGTCGTATACCGTCGTGTGCTCAAGGGTCGTATACCGTCGTGTGCTCAAGGGTTGTGTACCGTCGTGTGCTCAAGGGTCGTATACCGTCGTGTGCTCAAGGGTCGTATACCGTCGTGCTCAAGGGTCGTATACCGTCGTGTGCTCAAGGGTTGTGTACCGTCGTGTGCTCAAGGGTCGTATACCGTCGTGTTCAAGGGTCGTATACCGTCGTGCTCAAGGGTCGTATACCGTCGTACTCAAGGGTCGTATACCGTCGTGTTCAAGGGTCGTCCCGGATAACAATGCGTTATTCCAACACACAAATTATCTTAGACATCAGTGAACATTGAGAACATAATGAACAAAATTATTTAACTCTCAATATTTTGTTGTATTCAATTCTATGTGTATTAATAGAACACCAGCTCCCACCTGACACTAATACATATTTTATCTGATCTTCATTAGACTTGATCGCTGTTTCCCACGCCAGCGAGGGAGCGCCAGGAAGCACGGACGAAGAATAGCCCATCCATTCATATACACACGAGGGGGGAGGGGGTTGTTGTTATTTCATGTGTGGCGGGGGTGGCGACGGGAATGAATGAAGGCAGCAAGTATGAATTATGTACAGTGTATATATGTGTATATGTCTGTGTGTGTGTATATATATATATATATATATATATATATATATATATATATATATATATATATATATATATATATATGTATACGTTGAGATGTATAGGTATGTATATGTGCTGTGTGTGTGGAGGTGTATGTATATATATACATGTGTATGTGGGTGGGTTGGTGGGCCATTCTTTCGTCTGTTGCCTTGCGCTACCTCGCTAACGCGGGAGACAGCGACAAAGTATAATAATAAAAAAGAAATATATATAAATATATATATATATATATATATATATATATATATATATATATATATATATATATATATATCGTAACCCTTATGAATGTGACGGCAAAGTGGCACTAAGTGTACCGTCTGCTGCCTCTAACAGCCAAAGTGATCAAGGTTAGGCATAATACAGCGAATGAGAACATGTCTTTGATGTCACTAGGAAACTTTTATGAGGAGAGTGGCTCCTTCATCACATTATCTTATCTTATCTTCACGTTATTCTGGACTTCGAGGGCACGTCTCTACCCGCGCTGGTGGGTGTGAGACGACCCTCCTCCCTGCCGCCTCCCCCTCACCCAACATCGCGGGTAGAGACAAGCCTTGGAAACCATGTTCAAGTCTTTCCCAATCTGTTTGTTGTCTTTTCTTGCCTAACTAGGTCTTCTCCACTATATTCACTTCCTCCTTTCGTTTCACCTCTCGACACCAAGACGCGCGCATCACTCCGGGTCTGGCTGACTTCCTCTACCCAGCCAGCCATAAAGCCATAAAGCCAGCCAGCCAGCCATAAAGCCATAAAGCCAGCCACTCTTCCAGGATCCAAGATGACGGAGGGAGACATTCTAGATCCCCTCCACCCCTCCCCCCTCCCCCAGAACTACCTCCAGATATTCCCCCCCCCCAGAACTACCCCTAGATTCCCCCCAGAACTACCCCCAGTTCCCCCCACCAGAACTACCCCAAGTTCCCCCCAAGAACTCCCCCCACATTTACTCCCCCAGAACTACCCCAGTTCCCCCCAGAACTACCCCCAGTACCCCCCAGAACTACCCCCAGTACCCCCAGAACTACCCCAGTACCCCCCAGAACTACCCCCAGTACGCCCCCAGAACTACCCCCAGTACCCCCAGAACTACCCACAGTACCCCCCCAGAACTACCCCAGTACCCCCCAGAACTACCCCCAGTACCCCCCAGAACTACCCCCAGTACTACCCACAGTACCCCCCCAGAACTACCCCAGTACCCCCCCAGAACTACCCCAGTACCCCCCAGAACTACCCCCAGTACCCCCCAGAACTACCCCAGTACCCCCCAGAACTACCCCAGTACCCCCCCAAAACTACCCCCAGTACACCCCAGAACTACCCCAGTACCCCCAGAACTACCCCCAGTACCCCCCAGAACTACCCCCAGTACCCCCCAGAACTACCCCCAGTACCCCCCAGAACTACCCCCAGTACCCCCAGAACTACCCCAGTACCCCCCCAGAACTACCCCCAGTACACCCCAGAACTACCCCCAGTACCCCCCAGAACTACCCCCAGTACCCCCCCAGAACTACCCCAGGTACCCCCAGAACTACCCCAGGTACCCCCCAGAACTACCCCCAGTACCCCCCCAGAACCCCCCAGAACTACCCCAGTACCCCCCAGAACTACCCCCAGTACCCCCCAGAACTACCCCCAGTACCCCCCAGAACTACCCCCAGTACCCCCCCAGAACTACCCCAGTTCCCCCAGAACTACCCCCAGTACCCCCCAGAACTACCCCCAGTACCCCCCAGAACTACCCCCAGTACTGGGGGTAGTTCTGGGGGGTACTGGGGGTAGTTCTGGGGGTACCATTCCCGAACCCACCATACCCAGAATGACAGTCCCTTCTCACCCATTTCCCTGCCCCTTCCCCCCTTCCACACACACACACACACACACACACACACACCCACCTACTTCCCCTCTCCCCTACTTCCCTTTTAATTCAGGTACTTCCAGGCACTTTCCCCCCCCCCCCCTTCCTGCCCAGGTGGACTTCCCCTCCGTCCAGGAGTATGTGGTCAAGCGAAATATTGTCCGAAATAAGGACGCCAGTTTGGCCCTACGGCTCACCCACGTCTCCACCCACACCGTCTCTCCCACACTGTGTGTGTGTGTGTGTGTGTGTGTGTGTACAGTACAAGAGATGGGGGCCCCACCAGTGTACAACTCCCTCCTCCCCGTACAGTACAAGAGATGGTGGGCCCCCACCAGTGTACAACTCCCTCCTCCCCGTACAGTACAAGAGATGGGGGCCCCACCAGTGTACAACCCCCTCCTCCCCGTACAGTACAAGAGATGGGGCCCCCACCAGTGTACAACTCCCTCCCCGTACAGTACAAGAGATGGTGGGCCCCCACCAGTGTACAACCCCCTCCTCCCCGTACAGTACAAGAGATGGGGCCCCCACCAGTGTACAACTCCCTCCTCCCCGTACAGTACAAGAGATGGTGGGCCCCCACCAGTGTACAACTCCCTCCTCCCCGTACAGTACAAGAGATGGGGCCCCCACCAGTGTACAACTCCCTCCTCCCCGTACAGTACAAGAGATGGTGGGCCCCCACCAGTGTACAACTCTCTCCTCCCCGTACAGTACAAGAGATGGGAGCCCCCACCAGTGTACAACCCCCTCCTCCCCGTACAGTACAAGAGATGGGGGCCCCCCACCAGTGTACAACTCCCTTCCTCCCCGTACAGTATAAGAGATGGGGGCCCCCACCAGTGTACAACTCCCTCCTCCCCGTACAGTACAAGAGATGGGGCCCCCACCAGTGTACAACTCCCTTCCTCCCCGTACAGTATAAGAGATGGGGGGGCCCACCAGTGTACAACTCCCTCCTCCCCGTACAGTACAAGAGATGGGGCCCCCACCAGTGTACAACTCCCTTCCTCCCCGTACAGTACAAGAGATGGGGGCCCCCACCAGTGTACAACTCCCTCCTCCCCGTACAGTACAAGAGATGGGGCCCCCACCAGTGTACAACCCCCTCCTCCCCGTACAGTACAAGAGATGGGGGCCCCCACCAGTGTACAACCCCCTCCTCCCCGTACAGTACAAGAGACGGAGCCCCCACCAGTGTACAACCCCCTCCTCCCCGTACAGTACAAGAGATGGAGCCCCCACCACTGTACAACTCCCTCCTCCCCGTACAGTACAAGAGATGGGGCCCCCACCAGTGTACAACTCCCTTCCTCCCTGTACAGTACAAGAGATGGGGGCCCCCACCAGTGTACAACTCCCTTCCTCCCTGTACAGTACAAGAGATGGGGGCCCCCACCACTGTACAACTCCCTCCTCCCCGTACAGTACAAGAGATGGGGGCCCCCACCAGTGTACAACTCCCTTCCTCCCCGTACAGTACAAGAGGTGGGGGCCCCCCACCAGTGTACAACCCCCTCCTCCCTGTACAGTACAAGAGATGGGGGCCCCCACCAGTGTACAACCCCCTCCTCCCCGTACAGTACAAGAGATGGGGGCCCCCACCAGTGTACAACTCCCTCCTCCCCGTACAGCACAAGAGATGGGGCCCCCACCAGTGTACAACTCCCTCCTCCCCGTACAGTACAAGAGATGGGGGCCCCCACCAGTGTACAACTCCCTCCTCCCCGTACAGTACAAGAGATGGGGGCCCCCACCAGTGTACAACTCCCTCCTCCCCGTACAGTACAAGAGATGGGGGCCCCCACCAGTGTACAACTCCCTTCCTCCCCGTACAGTACAAGAGATGGGGGCCCCCACCAGTGTACAACTCCCTCCTCCCCGTACAGTACAAGAGATGGGGCCCCCACCAGTGTACAACTCCCTCCCCGTACAGTACAAGAGATGGGGGCCCCCACCAGTGTACAACTCCCTCCTCCCCGTACAGTACAAGAGATGGGGGCCCCCACCAGTGTACAACTCCCTTCCTCCCCGTACAGTACAAGAGATGGAGCCCCCACCAGTGTACAACTCCCTCCTCCCCGTACAGTACAAGAGATGGAGCCCCCACCAGTGTACAACTCCCTCCTCCCCGTACAGTACAAGAGATGGGGCCCCCACCAGTGTACAACTCCCTCCTCCCCGTACAGTACAAGAGATGGAGCCCCCACCAGTGTACAACTCCCTCCTCCCCGTACAGTACAAGAGATGGAGCCCCCACCAGTGTACAACTCCCTCCTCCCCGTACAGTACAAGAGATGGAGCCCCCACCAGTGTACAACTCCCTCCTCCCCGTACAGTACAAGAGATGGGGGCCCCTACCAGTGTACAACTCCCTCCCCGTACAGTACAAGAGATGGGGGCCCCCACCAGTGTACAACTCCCTCCTCCCCGTACAGTACAGATAGGCAATTAATCATTCACACAATTAATCATACTCAATTCCATACATCAAATGTGGATAACAAACCCACCACACAGCCAATTATACCAATTTCGCGTCCAGCCAATTACGCCAATTTCGCGTCCAGCCAATTATACCAATTTCGCGTCCAGCCAATTACGCCAATTTCGCGTCCAGCCAATTATACCAATTTCGCGTCCAGCCAATTACGCCAATTTCGCGTCCAGCCAATTACGCCAATTTCGCGTCCAGCCAATTACGCCAATTTCGCATCCAGCCAATTACGCCAATTTCGCGTCCAGCCAATTACGCCAATTTCGCGTCCAGCCAATTATACCAATTTCGCGTCCAGCCAATTACGCCAATTTCGCGTCCAGCCAATTATACCAATTTCGCGTCCAACCAATTACGCCAATTTCGCGTCCAACCAATTATGCCAATTTCGCGTCCAACCAATTACGCCAATTTCGCGTCCAACCAATTATGCCAATTTCGCGTCCAGCCAATTACGCCAATTTCGCGTCCAACCAATTATGCCAATTTCGCGTCCAACCAATTACGCCAATTTCGCGTCCAACCAATTATACCAATTTCACAGAGGGGAAAACATGCATCCAGGAATTAAAACCTACATCAATTACTTCAATATTAAGGTTGATAAATTAAATCATTGTCACCAAGTGAACAGATGAGAATTTAACAAAGAAAACGGTTAAGGTTTATATATATATATATATATATATATATATATATATATATATATATATATATATATATATATATATATATATATTTCTGTTTCTTTCAAACTATTCGCCATTTCCCGCATTAGTGAGGTAGCGTTAAGAACAGAGGACTGGGCCTTTGAGGGTATATATATATATATATATATATATATATATATATATATATATATATATATATATATATATATATATACATGTGTGTGTGTGTGTGTGTGTGTGTGTGTGTGTGCTGGAAATGAGATGTTTGAGGACAATGTGTGGTGTGAGGTGGTTTGATCGAGTGAGTAACGTAAGGGTAAGAGAGATGTGTGGAAATAAAAAGGGCGTGGTTGAGAGAGCAGAAGAGGGTGTTTTGAAATGGTTTGGGCACATGGAGAGAATGAGTGAGGAAAGATTGACCAAGAGGATATATGTGTCGGAGGTGGAGGGAACGAGGAGAAGTGGGACACCAAATTGGAGGTGGAAAGATGGAGTGAAAAAGATTTTGAGCGATCGGGGCCTGAACATGCAGGAGGGTGAAAGGCGTGCAAGGAATAAAGTGAATTGGAACGATGTGGTATACCGGGGTTGACGTGCTGTCAATGGACTGAACCAGGGTATGTGAAGCGTCTGGGGTAAACCATGGAAAGTTGTGTGGGGCCTGGATGTGGAAAGGGAGCTGTGGTTTCGGTGCATTATTCCATGACAGTTAGAGACTGAGTGTGAACGAATGGGGCCTTTGTTGTCTTTTCCTACCTCGCACACATGCGGGGGGAGGGGGATGGTATTCCATGTGTGGCGAGGTGGCGATGGGAATGAATAAAGGCAGACAGTATGAATTATGTACATGTGTGCGCGTATATATATATATATATATATATATATATATATATATATATATATATATATATATATATATATATATATATACACTTCAACACGTATCATCTCTCTCTCTCTGACCCTACCCACTATTGACCTACCCTGGGGTCCTGACCTCTGACCTTACATGCCCCTCCCCTCCCCCCCTTCCCCCCCCTTCCTCAAACAAACTACCAGGCCCTAGGAAACAAGAACCCGAGAAAAGTAAAAAAAAGAAAAAAAAGTAGAAAAAAAAAATTATATTATTTGCGTCTACAACGGAAAGTAACGGAAAGTTATATTATTTGCGTCTACAACGGAAAGTAACGGGAAGTTATATTATTTGCGTCTACAACGGAAAGTAACGGGAAGTTATATTATTTGCGTCTACAACGGAAAGTAACGGGAAGTTATATTATTTGCGTCTACAACGGAAAGTAACGGAAAGTTATATTATTTGCGTCTACAACGGAAAGTAACGGAAAGTTATATTATTTGCGTCTACAACGGAAAGTAACGGAAAGTTATATTATTTGCGTCTACAACGGAAAGTAACGGGAAGTTATATTATTTGCGTCTACAACGGAAAGTAACGGGAAGTTATATTATTTGCGTCTACAACGGAAAGTAACGGGAAGTTATATTATTTGCGTCTACAACGGAAAGTAACGGGAAGTTATATTATTTGCGTCTACAACGGAAAGTAACGGGAAGTTATATTATTTGCGTCTACAACGGAAAGTTATATTATTTGCGTCTACAACGGAAAGTAACGGGAAGTTATATTATTTGCATCTACAAAGGAAAGTAACGGGAAGTTATATTATTTGCGTCTACAACGGAAAGTAACGGGAAGTTATATTATTTGCGTCTACAACGGAAAGTAACGGGAAGTTATATTATTTGCGTCTACAACGGAAAGTAACGGAAGTTATATTATTTGCGTCTACAACGGAAAGTAACGGGAAGTTATATTATTTGCGTCTACAACGGAAAGTAACGGGAAGTTATATTATTTGCGTCTACAACGGAAAGTAACGGGAAGTTATATTATTTGCGTCTACAACGGAAAGTAACGGGAAGTTATATTATTTGCGTCTACAACGGAAAGTAACGGGAAGTTATATTATTTGCGTCTACAACGGAAAGTAACGGGAAGTTATATTATTTGCGTCTACAACGGAAAGTAACGGGAAGTTATATTATTTGCGTCTACAACGGAAAGTAACGGGAAGTTATATTATTTGCGTCTACAACGGAAAGTAACGGGAAGTTATATTATTTGCGTCTACAACGGAAAGTAACGGAGTTATATTATTTGCGTCTACAACGGAAAGTAACGGGAAGTTATATTATTTGCGTCTACAACGGAAAGTAACGGGAAGTTATATTATTTGCGTCTACAACGGAAAGTAACGGGAAGTTATATTATTTGCGTCTACAACGGAAAGTAACGGAAGTTATATTATTTGCGTCTACAACGGAAAGTAACGGGAAGTTATATTATTTGCGTCTACAACGGAAAGTAACGGGAAGTTATATTATTTGCGTCTACAACGGAAAGTAACGGGAAGTTATATTATTTGCGTCTACAACGGAAAGTAACGGGAAGTTATATTATTTGCGTCTACAACGGAAAGTAACGGGAAGTTATATTATTTGCGTCTACAACGGAAAGTAACGGGAAGTTATATTATTTGCGTCTACAACGGAAAGTAACGGGAAGTTATATTATTTGCGTCTACAACGGAAAGTAACGGGAAGTTATATTATTTGCGTCTACAACGGAAAGTAACGGGAAGTTATATTATTTGCGTCTACAACGGAAAGTAACGGGAAGTTATATTATTTGCGTCTACAACGGAAAGTAACGGGAAGTTATATTATTTGCGTCTACAACGGAAAGTAACGGGAAGTTATATTATTTGCGTCTACAACGGAAAGTAACGGAAAGTTATATTATTTGCGTCTACAACGGAAAGTAACGGGAAGTTATATTATTTGCGTCTACAACGGAAAGTAACGGGAAGTTATATTATTTGCGTCTACAACGGAAAGTAACGGGAAGTTATATTATTTGCGTCTACAACGGAAAGTAACGGGAAGTTATATTATTTGCGTCTACAACGGAAAGTAACGGGAAGTTATATTATTTGCGTCTACAACGGAAAGTAACGGGAAGTTATATTATTTGCGTCTACAACGGAAAGTAACAGGAAGTTATATTATTTGCGTCTACAACGGAAAGTAACAGGAAGTTATATTATTTGCGTCTACAACGGAAAGTAACGGGAAGTTATATTATTTGCGTCTACAACGGAAAGTAACGGGAAGTTTCAACCTTATGGGGACGAAGGGGGAGGGAGGGGGTTTCACTACCCCCCCTTCATCCCCTTCCTCCTCCCCCCCACAACTCACCCACCCACTCGCCCCCTCCTCTCCCCCCATTACTGCCTTTGGGGGGGTGATGGGGGGAAGGGGGTGGGGGGGAGAGGGGGAAGGGGGGGGGGGGGAGAGAGTCCAAAGAAACAAAAAAACAAACAAACCATAACTGAAGAATTAATACAAGCTGCTTTCTCGACTCCATTCCCCTCCCCCTCTCCCCTCCCCATCCCCCCATTCCCCTCCCCCTCTCCCCTCCCCAACCCCCCATTCCCTTCTCCCACATCCTCTTCACAAAAAATAAAAAGCTGACAGCTTTGCTTGTTAAACCTTCCAAGCTTACGCTAAAGCTGACATATACGTACATCTAACTTATATATATATATATATGTATATATATATATATATACATATATATATATATATATATATATATATACATATATATATATATATATATATGAGTCAGTTGTTGTTCGCTGATGATACAGCGCTGGTGGCTGATTCATGTGAGAAACTGCAGAAGCTGGTGACTGAGTTTGGTAAAGTGTGTGGAAGAAGAAAGTTAAGAGTAAATGTGAATAAGAGCAAGGTTATTAGGTACAGTAGGGTTGAGGGTCAAGTCAATTGGGAGGTGAGTTTGAATGGAGAAAAACTGGAGGAAGTGAAGTGTTTTAGATATCTGGGAGTGGATCTGGCAGCGGATGGAACCATGGAAGCGGAAGTGGATCATAGGGTGGGGGAGGGGGCGAAAATTTTGGGAGCCTTGAAAAATGTGTGGAAGTCGAGAACATTATCTCGGAAAGCAAAAATGGGTATGTTTGAAGGAATAGTGGTTCCAACAATGTTGTATGGTTGCGAGGCGTGGGCGATGGATAGAGTTGTGCGCAGGAGGATGGATGTGCTGGAAATGAGATGTTTGAGGACAATGTGTGGTGTGAGGTGGTTTGATCGAGTAAGTAACGTAAGGGTAAGAGAGATGTGTGGAAATAAAAAGAGCGTGGTTGAGAGAGCAGAAGAGGGTGTTTTGAAATGGTTTGGGCACATGGAGAGAATGAGTGAGGAAAGATTGACCAAGAGGATATATGTGTCGGAGGTGGAGGGAACGAGGAGAAGAGGGAGACCAAATTGGAGGTGGAAAGATGGAGTGAAAGAGATTTTGTGTGATCGGGGCCTGAACATGCAGGAGGGTGAAAGGAGGGCAAGGAATAGAGTGAATTGGAGCGATGTGGTATACAGGGGTTGACGTGCTGTCAGTGGATTGAATCAAGGCATGTGAAGCGTCTGGGATAAACCATGGAAAGCTGTGTAGGTATGTATATTTGCGTGTGTGGACGTGTGTATGTACGTGTGTATGGGGGGTTGGGCCATTTCTTTCGTCTGTTTCCTCGCGCTACCTCGCAAACGCGGGAG
>NC_092255.1:5039114-5041614 GCF_036320965.1 Panulirus ornatus | reverse complement strand
CGTGAAACACGAGGATGGCTGTGCTTCGATCCTCAGCTTCGGGACTTTGAAACAGGAGTGAAACACGGCGAGAGGAGAGGGGACTTTGGACTTCCACTGGAAACATGGAACATGCTCCATTTCAAACCCTGGAAACATGGAACATGCTCCATTTCAAGAAGACCAGAGGGTCTGGAAGAAGACCAGAGGGGTCTGGAAGAAGACCAGAGGGTCTGGAATAAGACCAGAGGGGTCTGGAAGAAGACCAGAGGGTCTGGAAGAAGACCACAGGGGTCTGGAAGAAGACCAGAGGGTCTGGAAGAAGACCACAGGGGTCTGGAAGAAGACCAGAGGGGTCTGGAAGAAGACTAGAGGGGTCTGGAAGAAGACCAGAGGGGTCTGGAAGACGACCAGAGGGTCTGGAAGAAGACCAGAGGAGTCTGGAAGAAGACCAGAGGGTCTGGAGGAAGACCAGAGGATCTGGAAGAAGACCAGAGGGGTCTGGAAGTAGACCAGAGGGTCTGGAAGAAGACCAGAGGGGTCTGGAAGAAGACCAAAGGGGTCTGGAAGAAGACCAGAGGGGTCTGGAAGACGACCAGAGGGTCTGGAAGAAGACCAGAGGAGTCTGGAAGACGACCAGAGGGTCTGGAAGACGACCAGAGAGGTCTGGAAGAAGACCAGAGGGGTGTGGAAGACGACCAGAGAGGTCTGGAAGAAGACCAGAGGGGTGTGGAAGAAGACCAGAGGGGTCTGGAAGAAGACCAGAGGGGTGTGGAAGAAGACCAGAGGGGTCTGGAAGAAGACAAGAGGGTCTAACTTGTCACAGAAAATGTAAAATGGTCAGGGAATAAATCACACAATTTTTCAATCCGGTGAAGGGAATTAAAATATCCAGTTCCATTCCACGTTATTCAATTACTTCTCTACATCTAAATAGACTGTAAGCTAATATATATATATATATATATATATATATATATATATATATATATATATATATATATATATATTATATTATATATCCCTGGGGATAGGGGAGAAAGAATACTTGCCACGTATTCCCTGCGTGTCGTAGAAGGCGACTAAAAGGGGAGGGAGCGGGGGGCTGGAAATCCTCCCCTCTCGTTTTTTTTTTAATTTTCCAAAAGAAGGAACAGAGAAGGGGGCCAGGTGAGGATATTCCCTCAAAGGTCCAGTCCTCTGTTCTTAACGCTACCTCGCTATCGCGGGAAATGGCGAATAGTATGAAAAAAGAAAAAAAAAAAAAAAGAATATATATATATATATATATATATATATATATATATATATATATATATATATATATATATATATGTCACAGGTCAGCTAAAATGTGAAGGGTAATTAAAATACGGAGGTCAGCTAAAATACGGAAGGCAGCTAAAATACGAAGCTCAGCTAAAATAAAGAGCTCAGCTAAAATACGGAGGCCAGCTAAAATATGGTCAGCTCAAATACGGTCATCTAAATTACGGAGGTCAGCTAAAATACGGAGGTCAGCTAAAGTACGTAGATCAGCTAAAATATGAAGGTCAGCTAAGATACGGAGATCAGCTAAAGTACGTAGTTCAGCTAAAACACGGAGGTCAGCTAAAACACGGAGCTCAGCTAAAATACGGAGGTCAGCTGAAATACGGAGCTCAGCTAAAATACGGAGCTCAGCTAAAATATGGAGGTCAGCTAAAATATGGAGCTCAGCTGTTAAAAGTTTTAACATGCGATGACCCAATGTTAAACCCCACGTTAGCTTTATGCAATTTAACATTAACGGTGAAGCTGATACAGCTGACGATAAGGGTTAATTAACCATTGTCTGTCGGCAAAATGTTAACCTAGTCTTTTAGATAACTGATAATTAACCGAAGAAATATTAACTATTATAACAGACAAAAAAAAAAATGTTAATGTGTCAGATTTAACAAATCTGTTTGTCTATGGTAATGTCAGATTAACAGCTGGGAAAGCTTGAAGGAGATAAGGCTTATCTGAGGCGAGCCAGGAGGTCTTTTAATGTTATTTATAGTATTTATCATTTATATTATTATCATTATCATCATCATTATTATCATTATTATTATTATCATTATCATTATTATCATTATCATCATCACCATCATTATCATAATCATTATAATAATGATAATAATAATAATTATGATAATAATAATAATAATAATAATAATAATAATAATAATAATAATAACAATGATAATAATGATAATAATATTATTATTGTTATTATCATTATTATTGTTATCATTATTATCATTATTATTATTATTATTATTATTATTATTATTATTATTATCATTATTATTATTATTATTATTATTATTATTATTATTATCATTATTATTATTATTATTATTATTATTATTATTATTATTATTATTATCATTATCATTATTATCATTATTATTATTATTATCATTATTATCATTATCATTATTATTATTATTATTATTATTATTATTATTATTATTATTATTATTATTATTAT
>NC_092255.1:5021614-5034114 GCF_036320965.1 Panulirus ornatus | reverse complement strand
CGACTTGAAACAAAAGAAATAAATAAACAAACGCCCAATGGGGGTCAAGGGGAGAGGGGAGGGGAAAGGGAGGGGAAGGGAGAAGAGAGAGGGAGGGGAGGGGGGGATTCGATAATCCCCCCATCCCCTCCAAGACCCGGGTGTTCATCCTTTGAAGAACAGTTCTAACCATGAAGAACAATAGACGCCACGCCAAAATAATAAATAAATAAATGAATAAATAAATAGATAAATAAATAAATAAATAAATAATAAAAAATAAAAAAAAATTCTCCGTTCAACATCTTTTTTGGGGAATAAAAAATTTTAATTTCTCTCAAAAGTAATTTTTTTTTCTCTCGATTATTTTTTTATTATATTAATTATATTAATTTAATTAATTAATATTTTCTTTGGTTTTTTTACACGTCTCTGGGCAGAGATATGTAAATGAATTTACACATTAAACGTGTAAATAGACTTTTACACTGTGGCACAGACGATAGACAGTCTTTCCCAAGTCTGGATTAGCCAATCCCATGTCCTGGGATTAGCTATGTATTCACAGCCCCTGGGGATTAGCTAATCCCCTAGACCACTAGACTAGCTAATCCTAAATCCCCGGGACGGCCTAATCCCAAAAAACTGGCTAATCCTAAATCCCCGGGACTGCCTAATCCCTAATCCCAAGCAAACTGGCTAATCCTAAATGCCCGGGACGGCCTAATCTCAAGAAAACTGGCTAATCCTAAATCCCTGGACGGCCTAATCCCAAAAAACTGGCTAATCCTAAATCCCTGGACGGCCTAATCCCAAAAAAACTGGCTAATCCTAAATCCCTGGACGGCCTAATCCCAAGAAAACTGGCTAATCCTAAATCCCCGGGAGGCCTAATCTCAAGAAAACTGGCTAATCCTAAATCCCTGGACGGCCTAATCCCAAGAAAACTGGCTAATCCTAAATCCCTGGACGGCCTAATCTCAAGAAAACTGGCTAATCCTAAATCCCTGGACGGCCTAATCCCAAGAAAACTGGCTAATCCTAAATCCCTGGACGGCCTAATCCCAAAAAACTGGCTAATCCTAAATCCCTGGACGGCCTAATCCCAAAAAACTGGCTAAACCTAAATCCCTGGGACTGCCTAATCCCAAAAAAACTGGCTAATCCTAAATCCCCGGAACCGCCTAATCCCAAGAAAACGTCAGGATTGGCCAATCGCTAAAAAAAATAAAGTTCCCTGGGAATACGTAGAAATCCCCAACACAGTGACCGGCTAATCCCCCCTCACCCTCCCCCAACCCCGAGGGATCAGCTAATCCCTGCTCTCTCCAGCAACGAGAGGGGAGGGGGGGAGAGGGAGTGAGGGGAAGGGGAGAGATGAGGAAGAGGAGGGGGAGGGAGGAGGAAGGGGGCGGGGAAGGGGAGAGATGAGGAAGAGGAGGGGGTGAAGGAGGAGGGAGGGGAGGGGGGGAGAAGAGTTGGAGAAGGGGTGGTGGTGGTGGTGGTGGAGGAGGAGGAGGGGAGGGGGGGAGAAGAGTTGGAGAAGGGGTGGTGGTGGTGGTGGAGGAGGAGGAGGAGGAGGAGGAGGAGGAGGAGGAGGAGGAGGAGGAGGAGGAGGAGGAGGAGGAGGTGGTGGAGGAGGAGGAGGAGGAGGAGGAGGAGGAGGAGGAGGAGGAGGAGGAGGAGGAGGAGGTTGACTTCATCCCCTCCTCTCCCCAATCCATCCCTTCCCCACCCCTCCCTAATCCCTCCCCACCCACACACCCCAATCTTATAACCCAGTCGTGGTTCAATGGCCATATCCACCTTAAGAAAGCTGCTCCTGCTGCTGCTGAACCCACCCAGGTAAGGTAAGCAGGCGGGCGGCCCGGTGAGGTGGTCCAGCAGGTGACCCACCCCCCATCAATCCAGCAGGTAACCCACCCTACTAATCCAGCAGTAACCCACCCCCACCAATCCAGTAGGTAACCCACCCCCAACAATCCAGCAGGTGACCCACCCCCGCCAATCCAGCAGGTAACCCACCCCCACCAATCCAGCAGGTAACTCATCCCCACCAATCCAGCAGGTAACCCACTCCCACCAATCCAGTAGGTAACCCACCCCCACCAATCCAGTAGGTAACCCACCCCAACAATCCAGCAGGTGACCCATCCCCACCAATCCAGCAGGTAACCCACCCCCACCAATCCAGCAGGTGACCCACTCCCGCCAATCCAGCAGGTGACCCACCCCCACCAATCCAGCAGGTGACCCACCCCCACCAATCCAGCAGGTGACCCACCCCCACCAATCCAGCAGGTTACCCACCCCACCAATCCAGCAGGTAACCCACCCCCACCAATCCAGCAGGTGACCCACCCCCACCAATCCAGCAGGTGACCCACCCCCACCAATCCAGCAGGTGACCCACCCCCACCAATCCAGTAGGTAACCCACCCCCACCAATCCAGTAGGTAACCCACCCCCACCAATCCAGCAGTAACCCACCCCCACCAATCCAGCAGGTAACCCACCCCCACCAATCCAGCAGTAACCCACCCCCACCAATCCAGCAGGTAACCCACCCCCACCAATCCAGCAGGTAACCCACCCCCACCAATCCAGCAGTAACCCACCCCCACCAATCCAGCAGGTAACCCACCCCCACCAATCCAGCAGTAACCCACCCCCACCAATCCAGCAGGTAACCCACCCCCACCAATCCAGCAGTAACCCACCCCCACCAATCCAGCAGGTAACCCACCCCCACCAATCCAGCAGTAACCCACCCCCACCAATCCAGCAGTAACCCACCCTGCCAATCCAGCAGGTAACCCACCCCACCAATCCAGCAGTAACCCACCCCCACCAATCCAGCAGGTAACCCACCCCCACCAATCCAGCAGGTAACCCACCCTGCCAATCCAGTAGGTAACCCACCCTCACCAATCCAGCAGGTAACCCACCCCCACCAATCCAGTAGGTAACCCACCCCCACCAATCCAGTAGGTAACCCACCCCCACCAATCCAGTAGGTAACCCACCCCCACCAATCCAGTAGGTAACCCACCCCCACCAATCCAGTAGGTAACCCACCCCACCAATCCAGTAGGTGACCCACCCCCACCAATCCAGTAGGTAACCCACCCCCACCAATCCAGTAGGTAACCCACCCCCACCAATCCAGCAGGTAACCCACCCTGCCAATCCAGTAGGTAACCCACCCTCACCAATCCAGCAGGTAACCCACCCCCACCAATCCAGTAGGTAACCCTACCCCACCAATCCAGTAGGTAACCCACCCCCACCAATCCAGCAGGTGACCCACCCCCACCAATCCAGTAGGTAACCCACCCCCACCAATCCAGTAGGTAACCCACCCCCACCAATCCAGTAGGTAACCCACCCCCACCAATCCAGTAGGTAACCCACCCCCACCAATCCAGCTCAGAGCACCACCAGACAGAGCACCACCAGACAGAGCGCCACCAGACAGAGCACCACCACCCGACGCCACTACCCGTCAAAGGCTCGCCTTTTGTTTGTCAAATTCAATTGCGCTTTTGAAGCACACGTCTGGCTGGCTGGGGCTGGGGGGGCTGGGGGGGAACAAGGCTTTGACTGGGGTGGATAATGATCCCCCCCCCCCCCGCTTCCCCACCAGCCCTCATCCACACCCCCAGCCCCACCCCACACCCCCCCCCTCCAGCACCTGTCGTAAAGCCTGTATCACGAGTCCCCATTATTAGTCCCCTGTGTTCTAAGAGTCCCCAGTCCCAAGCCCATGACGTGTAGCCCCCAGTCCATGACGTCTAGCCCCCAGCCTGTGGGGTCTAGCCCCCAGTCCATGACGTCCAGCCCCCAGTCCATGACGTCCAGCCCCCAGCCCATAACGTCTAGCCCCCAGTCCATGACGTCCAGCCCCTAGCCCATGACGTCCAGCCCCCAGCCCATGACGTCTAGCCCCCAGCCTGTGGGGTCTAGCCCCCAGTCCATGACGTCCGGCCCCCAGCCCATGACGTCTATCTCCCAGCCCATAACGTCTAGCCCCCAGTCCATGACGTCCAGCCCCTAGCCCATGACGTCCAGCCCCCAGTCCATGACGTCCAGCCCCCAGCCCATAACGTCTAGCCCCCAGTCCATGACGTCCAGCCCCTAGCCCATGACGTCCAGCCCCCAGCCCATGACGTCTAGCCCCCAGCCCATGACGTCTAGCCCCCAGCCTGTGGGGTCTAGCCCCCAGTCCATGACGTCCAGCCCCCAGCCCATGACGTCTATCTCCCAGCCCATAACGTCTAGCCCCCAGTCCATGACGTCCAGCCCCCAGCCCATGACGTCCAGCCCCCAGTCCATGACGTCCAGCCCCCAGCCCATAACGTCTAGCTCCCAGTCCATGACGTCCAGCCCCTAGCCCATAACGTCCAGCCCCCAGCCCATGACGTCCAGCCCCCAGCCCATGACGTCCAGCCCCAGCCCATGACGTCCAGCCCCCAGCCCACAACGTCTAGCCCCCAGCCCATGACGTCCAGCCCCCAGCCCATGACGTCCAGCCCCCAGCCCATGACGTCCAGCCCCAGCCCATGACGTCCAGCCCCCAGCCCATAACGTCTAGCCCCCAGTCCATGACGTCCAGCCCCCAGCCCATGACGTCCAGCCCCCAGCCCATGACGTCCAGCCCCCAGTCCATGACGTCCAGCCCCTAGCCCATGACGTCCAGCCCCCAGCCCATGACGTCTAGCCCCCAGCCCATGATGTCCAGCCCCCAGCCTGTGGGGTCTGGGCTGGGCATGAATATAGCGAAGATGAATGATGATGAATAGCTAGCAGGGGGAGGGGCGGGCGGGCCCCCTCCCCCGGATATGGGGACCCCCCCTGATGGAAGAGGGGCCCGGAAAAGGAGCCCCCACACACACCTGACACACACAACTAACCCCTCCACACACACACACACACCTGACACACACACAACGACCCCTCTACACACACCTGACACACACAACGACCTCTCCACATACACACACCTGACACACACAACGACCCCTCCACATACACACACCTGACACACACACAACGACCCCTCCACACACACCTGACACACAACGACCCCTCCACATACACCTGACACACACAACGACCCCTCCACACACACCTGACACACAACGACCCCTCCACACACACCTGACACACACAACGACCCCTCCACACACACCTGACACACACAACGACCCCTCCACACACACCTGACACACACAACGACCCCTCCACACACACCTGACACACACAACGACCCCTCCACACACACACACACACACACACACACACACACACACACACAACGACCCCTCCACACACCTGACATACACAACGACCCCTCCACACACACACACCTGACACACACAAAGACTCCTCCACAAACACCTGACACACACAACGACCCCTCAACACACACCTGACACACACAACGACCCCTCCACACACCTGACACACACAACGACCCCTCCACATACACCTGACACACAACGACCAATCCACACACACACCTGACACACACAACGACCCCTTCACACACACCTGACACACACAACGACCCCTCCACACACACCTGACACACACAACGACCCCTCCGCACACACACACCTGACACACATCGACCCCTCCACATACACACACCTGACACACACAACGACCCCTCCACATACACCTGACACACAACGACCCCTCCACACACACCTGACACACACAACGACCCCTCCACACACACACACCTGACACACAACGACCCCTCCACATACACACACCTGACACACAACGACCCCTCCACATACACCTGACACACACAACGACCCCTCCACACACACCTGACACACACAACGACCCCTCCACACACACCTGACACACACAACGACCCCTCCACACACACCTGACACACACAACGACCCCTCCACACACACCTGACACACACAACGACCCCTCCACACACACCTGACCCCTCCACACACACCTGACACACACAACGACCCCTCCACACACACACCTGACACACACGACGACCCCTCCACACACACACCTGACACAAAACGACCACTCCCAACACACCTGACACACAACGACCACTCCCAACACACACACACACACACACACACACACACACACAACGACCCCTCCACACACCTGACACACACAACGACCCCTCCACACACACACCTGACACACAACGACTCCTCCACAAACACCTGACACACACAACGACCCCTCCACACACACCTGACACACACAACGACCCCTCCACACACCTGACACACACAACGACCCCTCCACATACACCTGACACACAACGACCAATCCACACACACACCTGACACACACAACGACCCCTCACACACACACCTGACACACACAACGACCCTCCACACACACCTGACACACACAACGACCCCTCCACACACACACACCTGACACACAACGACCCCTCCACATACACACACCTGACACACACAACGACCCCTCCACATACACCTGACACACAACGACCCCTCCACACACACCTGACACACACAACGACCCCTCCACACACACACACACCTGACACACAACGACCCCTCCACATACACACACCTGACACACACAACGACCCCTCCACATACACCTGACACACACAACGACCCCTCCACACACACCTGACACACACAACGACCCCTCCACACACACCTGACACACACAACGACCCCTCCACACACACCTGACACACACAACGACCCCTCCACACACACCTGACACACACAACGACCCCTCCACACACACCTGACACATAACGACCCCTCCAGATTATGTTCCCCCTCCAGTAATCCTCTTACAACCCACCATTTTCTTTTGCTTTCAAACTCTCTCTCTCTCTCTCTCTCTCATCAATGTACAACTCCCTTCTCCTCGTACAGTACAAGAGATGGGGGCCCCACCAGTGTACAACTCCCTCCTCCCCGTACAGTACAAGAGATGGTGCCCCCACCAGTGTACAACTCCCTCCTCCCCGTACAGTACAAGAGATGGGGGCCCCCACCAGTGTACAACTCCCTCCTCCCCGTACAGTACAAGAGATGTGGGCCCCCACCAGTGTACAACTCCCTCCTCCCCGTACAGTACAAGAGATGGGGCCCCCACCAGTGTACAACTCCCCCCTCCCCGTACAGTACAAGAGATGGTGCCCCCACCAGTGTACAACTCCCTCCTCCCCGTACAGTACAAGAGATGTGGGCCCCACCAGTGTACAACTCCCTCCTCCCCGTACAGTACAAGAGATGGGGGCCCCCACCAGTGTACAACTCCCTCCTCCCCGTACAGTACAAGAGATGGGGGCCCCCACCAGTGTACAACTCCCTCCTCCCCGTACAGTACAAGAGATGGGGCCCCCACCAGTGTACAACTCCCTCCTCCCCGTACAGTACAAGAGATGGGGGCCCCCACCAGTGTACAACTCCCTCCTCCCCGTACAGTACAAGAGATGGGGGCCCCCACCAGTGTACAACTCCCTCCTCCCCGTACAGTACAAGAGATGGGGACCCCCACCAGTGTACAACTCCCTCCTCCCCGTACAGTACAAGAGATGGGGCCCCCACCAGTGTACAACTCCCCCACCCCGTACAGTACAAGAGATGTGGGCCCCCACCAGTGTACAACTCCCCCACCCCGTACAGTACAAGAGATGGGGGCCCCCACCAGTGTACAACTCCCCCACCCCGTACAGTACAAGAGATGGGGGCCCCCACCAGTGTACAACTCCCTCCTCCCCGTACAGTACAAGAGATGGGGACCCCCACCAGTGTACAACTCCCTCCTCCCCGTACAGTACAAGAGATGTGGGCCCCCACCAGTGTACAACTCCCCCACCCCGTACAGTACAAGAGATGGGGCCCCCACCAGTGTACAACTCCCCCACCCCGTACAGTACAAGAGATGGGGGCCCCACCAGTGTACAACTCCCTCCTCCCCGTACAGTACAAGAGATGGGGGCCCCCACCAATGTACGTGTGTGTGTGTGTGTGTGTGTGTGTGTGTGTGTGTGTGTGTGTGTGTGTGTGTGTGTCAACAGCATCTATGTGTATATGTGAGGACATATTGACCAAGCTATTCACATCTTACATAGTTTTATTCATCTATCTATCTATCTATCTATCTATCTATTTATCTATCTATCTATCTATCTATCTATATATATATATATATATATATATATATATATATATATATATATATATATATATATATATATATATATTGTTCGTCTACAGAGTCATGGTTCCCTCCACTGTGGGTGGGGTGTGGCCTGGCCGGCAGGTGGAGGGAGTCTGGTTCCCTCCACTGTGGGTAGGGTGGGGCCCGGCCGGCAGGTGGAGGGAGTCATGGTTTCCTCCACTGTGGGTAGGGTGGGGCCCGGCCGGCAGGTGGAGGGAGTCATGGTTCCCTCCACTGTGGGTGGGGTGGGGTCTGGTCGGCAGGTGGAGGGAGTCATGGTTTCCTCCACTGTGGGTAGGGTGTGGCCTGGCCGGCAGGTGGAGGGAGTCATGGTTTCCTCCACTGTGGGTAGGGTGTGGCCTGGCCGGCAGGTGGAGGGAGTCATGGTTCCCTCCACTGTGGGTAGGGTGTGGCCTGGCCGGCAGGTGGAGGGAGTCATGGTTCCCTCCACTGTGGGTAGGGTGTGGCCTGGCCGGCAGGTGAAGGGAGTCATGGTTCCCTCCACTGTGGGTAGGGTGTGGCCTGGCCGGCAGGTGGAGGGAGGAGCCATGGTTCCCTCCACTGTGGGTGGGGTGGGGCCTGGCCGGCAGGTGAAGGGAGTCATGGTTCCCTCCACTGTGGGTGGGGTGGGGCCTGGCCGGCAGGTGGAGGGAGGAGCCATGGTTCCCTCCACTGTGGGTGGGGTGGGGCCTGGCCGGCAGGTGAAGGGAGTCATGGTTCCCTCCACTGTGGGTGGGGTGGGGCCTGGCCGGCAGATGGAGGGAGTCATGGTTCCCTCCACTGTGGGTGGGGTGGGGTCTGGTCGGCAGGTGGAGGGAGTCATGGTTCCCTCCACTGTGGGTGGGGTGGGGCCTGGCCGGCAGGTGGAGGGAGGAGTCATGGTTCCCTCCACTGTGGGTGGGGTGGGGCCTGGCCGGCAGGTGGAGGGAGTCATGGTTCCCTCCACTTTAGTGTGACGGATCGTTGAACTTCATTTATGCATGAGCTTCCGCTACCCTCCCTCCCTCCCTCCTCCCTCCCTCCTGTTGCCGCAACAGGTTCGACCCCGCAACCTGCCGCATGCGGGCTGAGGAAGAGGAGGGCAGGTCCGCTCTGCCGCATTCGACACCAGCGTCGACATCCAAGGTCGTCCCATAACTGCCGCATGCGGAGATCTCTTGAATCTCACGACCTCTGCAGTCTGCCGCATGCGGCGACCCAACCCTTCACTGCTTCTCTACCTCATTACCGCAAGATATCACGCAACCTCCCCCCCCCTCCCCTCCTCTTCCCTTCCCCCCCCTAACCACCATTACGCCGCAAGCGGCACCAACCTCTTAAAGAAAAAAAAAAATACGCCGCAAGCGGCACCGCCACCAACCTCTTAAGCGCCAAGTCTCTTCTTCTTCTTCTTCAGTGCCGCAAGACACTACGCGGGTCGGGCCGCAAGCGGCAACCCCGCTCTCCCGCAGCCGCCCCTTCCATATATTTTTCTCTATCTAGTTTTTTCAGACGGGCTGTTCAACGGCACTCGTTAAGCCTCGTTAAACCACGCTCGTTAAGTCTCATTACAATATGTGAGGCTACATATTGTAAACAGGAGTACACACACACACACACACACACACACACACACACACACACACACATGTACCATCACTACAGCATACATCATACAATAGCGCCAAGCCTCGCCCAACTGTTCCATAATAAGATAAGAAAATATTTCCATAAGAACATCGAATATTGTGGAGAAAGGCATTTAAATAAAGTCGTTTAAATATTGTGGAGAATGGCATTTAAATAAAGTCATTTTACTATTGTGGAGAAAGGCATTTAAATAAAGTCATTTAAATATTGTGGAGAAAGGCATTTAAATAAAGTCATTTAAATAGAATATTACGCCAGTATTAAACAGCTCTGACTAACAAAACCCAAAGATTTTTTTCTCTCTTATTTTTAAATCAATTTTGTGTGTGTGTGTGTGTGTGTGTGTGTGTGTGTGTGTGTGTGTGTGTGTGTGTGTGTGTGTGTGTGTGTTTGTGAGTTTAAATGCTCGTGGACAAATATTTTAGGTATTGTGGGGAGCAGGAGGAGGAGGTGGTAGTACACCAGGGGAGAAAGAATACTTGCCACGTATTCCCTGCGTGTCGTAGAAGGCGACTAAAAGGGGAGGGAGCGGGGGGCTGGAAATCCTCCCCTCTCGTTTTTTCAATTTTCCAAAAGAAAGAACAGAGAAAGGGGCCAGGTGAGGATATTCCATCAAAGGCCCAGTCCTCTGTTCTTAACGCTACCTCGCTAACGCGGGAAATGGCGAATAGTACGAAAGAAAAATTTTAATATTGTCCTGAATAATGTCCTTCCTAATGGCCACGTTCAGTGATGGTTGGGGGTCGTTGGTGGATTTCTGGTGTGGATATACAACTTTGTGAACACCTTGTCTGTAAGGTCAAGCCAATTCAGCAAGGGCCTGTGTCCTCTAGCCCATGACCTTTTCATGGCCTTGTCTGCAAGGTCAAGCCAATTAAGCAAGGCCCTGTGTCCTTTAGCCCATGACCTTTTCATGACCTTGTCTGTAAGGTCAAGCCAATTAAGCAAGGCCCTGTGTCCTCTAGCCCATGACCTTTTCATGGCCTTGTCTGTAGGGTCAAGCCAATTCAGCAAGGCCCTGTGTCCTCTAGCCCATGACCTTTTCATGACCTTGTCTGTAAGGTCAAGCCAATTCAGCAAGGCCCTGTGTCCTCTAGCCCATGACCTTGTCTGTAAGGTCAAGCCAATTCAGCAAGGCCCTGCCCTGACCCCTGACCTTTTCATGACCCTTGTCTGTAAGGTCAAGCCAATTAAGCAAGGACCTGCCCTGACCCCTGACCTTTTCATGACCTTGTCACTGATCTATAATTTCAAATGTGAAAAAAGCAACATCCCCCTTTCTAAACCTTACTCTTAAACCCTGAATGAAATAAATTCTAAACCTAACAGAGCTCCTGGGTCTTACTCTTAAACCCTAAATGAAATAAATTCTAAACCCAACAGAGCTCCTGGGTCTTACTCTTAAACCCTAAATGAAATAAATTCTAAACCCAACAGAGCTCCTGGGTCTTACTCTTAAACCCTAAATGAAATAAATTCTAAACCCAACAGAGCTCCTGGACTTACTCTTAAACCCTAAATGAAATAAATTCTAAACCCAACAGAGCTCCTGGGCCTTACTCTTAAACCCTAAATGAAATAAATTCTAAACCTAACAGAGCTAGGCCTTACTCTTAAACCCTAAATGAAATAAATTTTAAACCTAACAGAGCTGCTGGCCCTTAAGGGTATCAGACCCTAAACCCCTGGATACTAAACCACTATAACGTACGATTCGAACAAAACCCGAATCTTAAACCCTAAAACAGTAAACCTGGGGGTACACCATAAGATCCAGGACCCTTACTATAGGATCCAAAATCCTTACTATAGGATCCAAAACCCTTACTATAGGATCCAAAACCTTATACCATAGGATCTACAACCCCATATCACAGAGTCCAAAACCCTATACCACAGGATCCAAACCCCTATACCATAGGATCCAAAACCCTATATCACAGGATCCAAAACCCTATACCACAGGATCCAAAACCCTATACCATAGGATCCAAAACCCTATACCCTAGGATCTACAACCCCATATCACAGAGTCCAAAACCCTATACCACAGGATCCAAAACCCTATACCATAGGATCCAAAACCTTGTACCATAGGATCCAAAACCTTATACCATAGGATCTACAACCCCATATCACAGAGTCCAAAACCCTATACCACAGGATCCAAAACCCTATACCATAGGATCCAAAACCTTATACCATAGGATCCAAATCCCTATACCATAGGATCCAAATCCCTATACCATAGGATCCAAACCCCTATACCATAGGATCCAAAACCCTATACCCTAGGATCCAAACCCCCATAACAAAGGATCCAAAACCCTACACCATAGGATCTACAACCCCTATACCATAGGATCCAAATCCCTATACCATAGGATCCAAACCCCTATACCATAGGATCCAAAACCCTATACCCTAGGATCTACAACCCCCATAACAAAGGATCCAAAACCCTACACCATAGGATCTACAACCCCTATACCATAGGATCCAAAACCCTATAACAAAGGATCCAAAACCCTATACCATAGGATCCAAAACCCTATACCACAGGATCCAAAACCCTATACCATAGGATCCAAAATCCTATACCACAGGATCCAAAACCCTATACCATAGGATCCAAACCCCTATACCATAGGATCCAAAACCCCACATCATAGGATCCAAAA
>NC_092255.1:5011614-5016614 GCF_036320965.1 Panulirus ornatus | reverse complement strand
TGTGCTTGGGAATGGTGTGGTTGGGAATGGTGTGGTTGGGAATGGTGTGGTTGGGAATGGTGTGGTTGGGAATGGTGTGGTTGGGAATGGTGTGATTGGGAATGGTGTGCTTGGGAATGGTGTGGTTGGGAATGGTGTGATTGGGAATGGTGTGCTTGGGAATGGTGTGGTTGGGAATGGTGTGATTGGGAATGGTGTGATTGGGAATGGTGTGGTTGGGAATGGTGTGCTTGGGAATGGTGTGCTTGGGAATGGTGTGCTTGGGAATGGTGTGGTTGGGAATGGTGTGGTTGGGAATGGTGTGGTTGGGAATGGTGTGCTTGGGAATGGTGTGGTTGGGAATGGTGTGGTTGGGAATGGTGTGGTTGGGAATGGTGTGCTTGGGAATGGTGTGCTTGGGAATGGTGTGGTTGGGAATGGTGTGGTTGGGAATGGTGTGCTTGGGAATGGTATGGTTGGGAATGGTGTGATTGGGAATGGTGTGATTGGGAATGGTGTGCTTGGGAATGGTGTGGGCGTTTGGAGAGGATGAGTGACGAGAGATCCAATCTAAGGATCAGGTGGGGCTTGGGGTGCTCAAGGGATCGTACCGTCGTGTGCTCAAGGGTCGTATACCGTCGTGTGCTCAAGGGATCGTACCGTCGTGTGCTCAAGGGTCGTATACCGTCGTGTGCTCAAGGGTCGTACCGTCGTGTGCTCATGGGCTGTACCGTCGTGTACTCAAGGGTCGTACCGTCGTGTTCAAGGGTCGTATACCGTCGTGCTCAAGGGTCGTATACCGTCGTGCTCAAGGGTCGTATACCGTCGTGTTCAAGGGTCGTATACCGTCGTGTGCTCAAGGGTCGTATACCGTTGTGTGCTCAAGGGTCGTATACCGTCGTGTGCTCAAGGGTCGTATACCGTCGTGTTCAAGGGTCGTATACCGTCGTGTGTTCAAGGGGTCGTATACCGTCGTGTGCTCAAGGGTCGTATACCGTCGTGCTCAAGGGTCGTACCGTCGTGTACTCAACGGTGGGTCGTATACCGTCGTGTGCTGAAGGATCGTATACCGTCGTGTGCTCAAGGGTCGTACCGTCGTGTTCTCAAGGGTCGTACCGTCGTGTGCTCAAGGGGTCGTATACCGTCGTGTGCTCAAGGGTCGTATACCGTCGTGTGCTCAAGGGTCGTATACCGTCGTGTGCTCAAGGGTCGTATACCGTCGTGTGCTCAAGGGTCGTATACCGTCGTGTGTTCAAGGGTCGTATACCGTCGTGTGCTCAAGGGTCGTATACCGTCGTGTGCTCAAGGGTCGTATACTGTCGTGTGCTCAAGGGTCGTATACCGTCGTGTGCTCAAGGGTCGTATACCGTCGTGTGCTCAAGGGTCGTATACCGTCGTGTGCTCAAGGGTCGTATACCGTCGTGTGTTCAAGGGTCGTATACCGTCGTGTGCTCAAGGGTCGTATACCGTCGTGTGCTCAAGGGTCGTATACCGTCGTGTGTTCAAGGGTCGTATACCGTCGTGTGCTCAAGGGTCGTATACCGTCGTGTGTTCAAGGGTCGTATACCGTCGTGTGCTCAGGGTCGTATACCGTCGTGTGCTCAGGGTCGTATACCGTCGTGTTCTCAAGGGTCGTATCTCAAATGAACGAATCATCATGTCTCTCTCCTCTCCGTCTTAGAGTGGCTCCCATTTTCTTTATTGTGGCCCAAATAAAAAAAAAAACAGAAGACTAACAAAAAAAAAAAAAAAAACACACAAAGAAAACGGCATTGAAATCCTTACCTGTGTGATCTTCGGGCACGGACGAGGGTCACGGCCGGCGACCAGGCTGGACCAATGAGAACGCACCTCTCCCAGTTTCTCGGGCTGTGATTGGCCCCTGGGAGGGAAGACGTGGTGCTCGGCCGTGCGCCAGACGACGCCCCCAAGACGTCTACGCCAAGCTGGAAAAAATAGATAGATATTTGTGTGCTTTTCTGATAGATGGTTGGGGGTGATAACCTGCTCTCCCCCCCTCTCTCTCCCCTCTCCCCGGGGTGACAACACACGCCTCCTCTCCCCCCTTTCCCTCGCCCATCTCCCCACCATCACTCCCACCTCTCTCTCTCTCTCTCTCTCTCTCTCTCTCTCTCTCTCTCTCTCTCTCTCTCTCTCTCTCTCTCTCAAATCAGGGGGCCTCCTTCCACTCCCCATCACCCCCATCTTTATCTCCCCAATCACGTCTCTTTCCCTCCCCATCACCCCTCTCATCTCCCCAATCACGTCTCCTTCCCTCCCCATCACCCCCATCTTTATCTCCCCAATCACGTCTCCTTCCCTCTCCATCACCCCTCTCATCTCCCCAATCACGTCTCCTTCTCTCCCCATCACCCCTCTCATCTCCCCAATCACGTCTCCTTCTCTCCCCATCGCCTCTCTTTACCTCCCCCGTGGGGCGTCTGTGCCCAGTTTCCTCACTGCTGTAATAAAAACGCTGCGTCTTCTTCTATGCCTCATATCATCTCTGTGTCTCTGTCTGTCTGTGGCATGTAATATCTGTGTCTGTCTGTCTGTGGCACGTAATATCTGTGTCTGTCTATCTGTCTGTCTGTGGCACATAATATCTGTGTCTGTCTGTGTGTCTGTGTCTGTGGTACAGCGTACCTGAATCTAATTACGTCATTTCTATGTCTGTATGTCTGTTCAGTAGCTTCGTCTGTACCAAAAAAGCATTTTTTAGTAGTCTGTGTGTGTGTGTGTGTGTGTGTGTGTGTCTATGTGACATTTCTGTGGAACACTGTGAACGCTTCTGTGTACACGTGCGTCTGCTTTTCTCTGTCTGTGTCCGTCTCGCTCCGTCTGTGCCCCTTGGCAAGCCTGTGTCTGTATGGCTTCAGGTGTGTCTGTGTCACGGAATCTTTGGCCTCCGTGTGCTCTTCTGTGTCGTGCTATGCCCCCCCCCCCCCCCTCGGCTGTGTGTCAAAGGGGTGCCACACACCAGGTGCCTGCGTCTTTTCTGTGTCACACAAGAGAGGCCTACGATGTCTCTGGGGGGGGGTGCCACAGAAGAGGCGCGTCTCCGGGGGTGCCACAGACCAGACGTGTGCGTCTCCGGGGTGCCACAGACCAGACGTGTGCTTCTCCGTGGGTGCCACAGACCAGACGTGTGCTTCTCCGGGGGTGCCACAGACCACATGTGTGCGTCTCCGGGGGTGCCACAGACCAGATGCGTGCGTCTCCGGGGGTGCCACAGACCACATGTGTGCGTCTCCGGGGGTGCCACAGACCAGATGCGTGCGTCTCCGGGGGTGCCACAGACCAGATGCGTGCGTCTCCGGGGGTGCCACAGACCAGATGTGTGCGTCTCCGGCGGTGCCACAGACCAGACGTGTGCGTCTCCGGGGGTGCCATAGACCAGATGTGTGCATCTCCGGGGGTACCACAGACCAGATGTGTGCGTCTCCGGGGGTGCCACAGACCAGATGTGTGCGTCTCCGGGGGTGCCACAGACCAGACGTGTGCGTCTCCGGGGGTGCCACAGACCAGGTGTGTGCGTCTCTGGGGGTGCCACAGACCAGACGTGTGCGTCTCCGGGGGTGCCACAGACCACATGTGTGCGTCTCCGGGGGTGCCACAGACCAGATGCGTGCGTCTCCGGGGGTGCCACAGACCAGATGCGTGCGTCTCCGGGGGTGCCACAGACCAGATGTGTGCGTCTCCGGGGGTGCCACAGACCAGACGTGTGCGTCTCCGGGGGTGCCACAGACTACTTGTGTGCGTCTCCGGGGGTGCCACAGACCAGATGCGTGCGTCTCCGGGGGTGCCACAGACCAGATGCGTGCGTCTCCGGGGGTGCCACAGACCAGATGTGTGCGTCTCCGGGGGTGCCACAGACCATATATGTGCGTCTCCGGGGGTGCCACAGACCAGGTACGCTTCTCGAGACGCAATGAAAGACCGAGTAATCCCTGTGGGGGGGGGGAAAGAGGAGAGAGAGTGGGAGTTACCCCCAAAGAACACTTGGTGTCCCTGGGGGGGAGGGAAATCGCCACTCTCTGGGGTAGAAGGAAGGAAGGAAGGAAGGAAGGGAAGGGAGGAAGGGGAAAGGGAAGAAGAAGAGGACCTGCTACTGAAGCAGAAGTAGAAAACGAGATTCGTGTCAACAAAAAAAAAAAAGGGGGAGACTTTTTTTCTTCCTTTTTTTTGGGGTCAAACATCCCCCCCCTCACCCTCCCCCCCTTCCTACCCCCCTTAGTGGGGGCAATGTGACACAGCATGTTATACAGCTCATAAGAGCCATTTCAGTACAATACATGACACAGATTTCAGGTCGTACGGGCTTTTTACCCACTAGATGCAACAAGTGGATATATATATATATATATATATATATATATATATATATATATATATATATATATATATATATATATATATCAGCGAACAACAACTGACTCACTTCCCAAGCTCTCTCATCCCCAACACACTTCATACTTGCCCCTCTTTCCAAAACTCTTGCATTCACCTCCCTAACAACCCCATCCATAAACAAATTAAACAACCATGGAGACATCACACACCCCTGCCGCAAACCTACATTCACTGAGAACCAATCACTTTCCTCTCTTCCTACACGTACACATGCCTTACATCCTCGATAAAAACTTTTCACTGCTTCTAACAACTTTCCTCCCACATCATATATTCTTAATACCTTCCACAGAGCATCTCTATCAACTCTATCATATGCCTTCTCCAGATCCATAAATGCTACATACAAATCCATTTGCTTTTCTAATTATTTCTCACATACATTCTTCAAAGCAAACACCTGATCCACACATCCTCTACCACTTCTGAAACCACACTGCTCTTCCCCAATCTGATGCTCTGTACATGATACAGCGCTGGTGGCTGATTCATGTGAGAAACTGCAGAAGCTGGTGACTGAGTTTGGTAAAGTGTGTGGAAGAAGAAAGTTAAGAGTAAATGTGAATAAGAGCAAGGTTATTAGGTACAGTAGGGTTGAGGGTCAAGTC
>NC_092255.1:4981614-5004114 GCF_036320965.1 Panulirus ornatus | reverse complement strand
GTCTACCCTATACAGTCCTGTTGATGCTTGGGTCTACCCTATACAGTCCTTCCAATGCTTGAGGTCTACCCTATACAGTTGATGCTTGGGTCTACCCTATACAGTCCTGTTGATGCTTGGGTCTACCCTATACAGTCCTGTTGATGCTTGGGTCTACCCTATACAGTCCTGTCAATGCTTGGGTCTACCCTATACAGTCCTGTTGATGCTCGGGTCTACCCTATACAGTCCTGTTGATGCTTGGGTCTACCCTATACAGTCCTGTCAATGCTTAGGTCTACCCTATACAGTCCTGTCAATGCTTAGGTCTACCCTATACAGTCCTGTCAATGCTTAGGTCTACCCTATACAGTCCTGTCAATGCTTAGGTCTACCCTATACAGTCCTGTCAATGCTTAGGTCTACCCTATACAGTCCTGTCAATGCTTAGGTCTACCCTATACAGTCCTGTCAATGCTTAGGTCTACCCTATACAGTCCTGTCAATGCTTAAGGTCTGCCCTAGGTATTGTATTTTGTTTGTTTGTTTACAGCCCTATATGGGTTGGTTTGTTTGGGAGCTGTGCTAAGTATGGTCTGGCTTATGCATAGGGCTACCCTTAAATATGTCGTTGTATATATCTAGGGCAGCCTAGTCTCGCTTTGGTGACGCTTGGAGCTGCCCTAGGCAAGGTTGTGTTTATAGGTCTGGACTCGCCCTATATAAACAGTCTTGTTTACGTTCGGGACTGGCCTTTACAGCTGTGTTTATAATTGGGACTGTTCTACATGTGTGTGTGTTTACGCTTGGGACTGTCCCCTGTGGTTGTGTTTACGTTTGGGACTGTCTCATATGGTTGAGTTTATGATTGGGACTGTCCTACAAGGTTGTATTTATATTTGGGACTGTCCTGTATGGTTCTGTTTACCTTTGGGACTGTCCTGTATGGTTCTGTTTACCTTTGGGACTGTCCTGTATGGTTGTTTACGTTTGGGACTCTCCCCTATGGCTATCTATGTTTTGGGACTGTTCTGTATGGTTCTGTTTACCTTTGGGACTGTTCTGTATGGTTCTGTTTACCTTTGGGACTGTCCTGTATGGTTGTTTACCTTTGAGACTGTCCTGTATGGTTCTGTTTACCTTTGGGACTGTGCTGTATGATTCTGTCTACCTTTGGGACTGTCCTGTATGGTTCTGTTTACCTTTGGGACTGTTCTGTATGGTTCTGTTTACCTTTGGGACTGTTCTGTATGGTTCTGTTTACCTTTGGGACTGTCCTGTATGGTTGTTTACCTTTGAGACTGTCCTGTATGGTTCTGTTTACCTTTGGGACTGTCCTGTATGGTTGTTTACGTTTGGGACTCTCCCCTATGGCTATCTATGTTTTGGGACTGTTCTGTATGGTTCTGTTTACCTTTGGGACTGTTCTGTATGGTTCTGTTTACCTTTGGGACTGTCCTGTATGGTTGTTTACCTTTGAGACTGTCCTGTATGGTTCTGTTTACCTTTGGGACTGTGCTGTATGATTCTGTCTACCTTTGGGACTGTCCTGTATGGTTCTGTTTACCTTTGGGACTGTTCTGTATGGTTCTGTTTACCTTTGGGACTGTTCTGTATGGTTCTGTTTACCTTTGGGACTGTCCTGTATGGTTGTTTACCTTTGAGACTGTCCTGTATGGTTCTGTTTACCTTTGGGACTGTGCTGTATGATTCTGTCTACCTTTGGGACTGTCCTGTATGGTTCTGTTTACCTTTGGGACTGTTCTGTATGGTTCTGTTTACCTTTGGGACTGTCCTGTATGGTCCTGTTTACCTTTGGGACTGTCCTGTATGGTTGTTTACCTTTGGGACTGTCCTGTATGGTTGTTTACCTTTGAGACTGTCCTGTATGGTTCTGTTTACCTTTGGGACTGTGCTGTATGATTCTGTCTACCTTTGGGACTGTCCTGTATGGTTCTGTTTACCTTTGGGACTGTTCTGTATGGTTCTGTTTACCTTTGGGACTGTCCTGTATGGTCCTGTTTACCTTTGGGACTGTCCTGTATGGTTCTGTTTACCTTTGGGACTGTCCTGTATGGTTGTTTACCTTTGAGACTCTTCTGTATGGTTCTGTTTACCTGTGGGACTGTCCTGTATGGTTGTTTACCTTTGAGACTCTTCTGTATGGTTCTGTTTACCTGTGGGACTGTCCCCCTCCGGTCGTGTTTATATCAACGGCTTCCCTATGTAAACAGATGGGGGCGTGGCAGTAACACATCTACTATATTTGGGACACTGTCAGTGACATCCGGTGGGTACTGTCCTTGGGGGGGGGGGAGAGGGAGTGTGCAAGTGTTGGGTACTGTCCTGGGAGCTGCAAATGTCATCTACTGTCCTATGATAAGCTGGAGACTATTGGGTGGTGTCAGCTACTGTCCCACATGAGGGGTGGGAAGTGTCAGCTACTGTCCCACATGAGGGAGGAGAGTGTCAGTGACTGTCCCACATGAGGGTGGGGAAGTGTCAGCTACTGTCCCATATGAGTGGGAAGTGTCAGCTACTGTCCCATATGAGTGGGAAGTGTCAGCTACTGTCCCATATGAGGGTGGGAAGTGTCAGCTAGTCTCACATGAGGGAGGAGAGTGTCAG
This sequence comes from Panulirus ornatus, assembly GCF_036320965.1. NCBI lineage: Eukaryota > Metazoa > Arthropoda > Malacostraca > Decapoda > Palinuridae > Panulirus > Panulirus ornatus. The sequence goes on along the minus strand of NC_092255.1, from coordinate 5,001,507 downwards.
TTACTGTCCCACACGAGGGTAGGGAAGTGTCAGTTACTGTCCCACACGAGGGTAGGGAAGTGTCAGTTACTGTCCCACACGAGGGTAGGGAAGTGTCAGCTACTGTCCCGCATGAGCGTGGAAAGTGTCAGCTACTGTCCCACATGAGGGTGGGAAGTGTCAGCTACTGTCCCACATGAGGGAGGAAAGTGTCAGTTACTGTCCCACATGAGGGTGGGGAAGTGTCAGCTACTGTCCCACACGAGGGTAGGGAAGTGTCAGCTACTGTCCCATATGAGTGGGAAGTGTCAGCTACTGTCCCATATGAGTGGGAAGTGTCAGCTACTGTCCCATATGAGGGTGGGAAGTGTCAGCTAGTCCCACATGAGGGAGGAGAGTGTCAGTTACTGTCCCACACGAGGGTAGGGAAGTGTCAGTTACTGTCCCACATGAGGGTGGGAAGTGTCAGCTAGTCCTACATGAGGGAGGAGAGTGTCAGTTACTGTCCCACACGAGGGTAGGGAAGTGTCAGCTACTGTCCCACATGAGCGTGGAAAGTGTCAGCTACTGTCCCATATGAGTGGGAAGTGTCAGCTATTGTCCCACATGAGGGAGGAGAGTGTCAGTTACTGTCCCACACGAGGGTAGGAAAGTGTCAGCTACTGTCCCACACGAGAGTGGGAAGTGCCAGCTACTGTCTCACACAGCGAGGTCAGTCACCATACCACGGGGGGGGGAGGGGGAGAGGGTCGTCCCCACGCGCATGACGACCCCCCCACACCCTGGGACAGACGTGGGGGTGGGGGGGGAGAAAGTGTCGTCCATCACCACACTGTGGGAGTAGTCACATGACGACCCCACACCCACACACCCCATCCCACACCCTGGAATGGACGTAGAGGGAAGGAGGGAGTTGTGACGACCCCCCCACACCCCACACCCTGGGACAGACGTGGGGGTGGGGGGGAGAAAGTGTCGTCCATCACCACACTGTGGGAGTAGTCACATGACGACCCCACACCCACACACCCCATCCCACACCCTGGAATGGACGTAGAGGGAAGGAGGGAGTTGTGACGACCCCCCCACCCCACACCCTGGGACAGACGTGGGGGTGGGGGGAGAAAGTGTCGTCCATCACCACACTGTGGGAGTAGTCACATGACGACCCTCCACACCCACACACCCCATCCCACACCCTGGAATGGACGTAGAGGGAAGGAGGGAGTTGTGACGACTTCCCTTTCCTTCCCTTCCCCCAGGGGAGGAGGTCGTGGTCGTGGTCTACAGCTCGACCACAGGGGCGGCAGCGTCCCCAGGCCGGGGTATCTCTGGGGTGATGACGTGGGTGAGGTGGGTGAAGCGCGGGGCGGAGCGCAGGGGGGGCACGACCGTGTACACGAAGCAAGCCACGGCCACCACCAGCAGGAGGGCCAGAAAGCAGGCGTCCAGGGCCAAGAGGGCGTTCATGGCTCCCTCAAACTCGCCTGGAAACACACAGGGGCTTCTTCGCTTGCCACGGCCTGGCGATGGCGCTACCTTCCAGAGGGCGAGTTCGGCGTCCCTGGGCCCTCCGGCTTGGGCACAGCTGAAGTGTGGCTGAGCGACGCCCTTGGTGATGTCCCCCGAAGGAGTGGGCGCCCCCAGGGGGGGTCAAATTCTGGAGCGGCTGGGGGAGCTAACACCGATGGGCCTTCCAGGGAAGAACCTTGGAAAGTGCTGAGCTAAATTATTCGTCGCTGGAAGCGAGTGGCTTCAAATGGAGCTTAGTCCACGAACACTGGCTCTCTCTCTCTCTCTCGTCTCTCCAATTGGCCTCCAGAAGCCCTTCCAATAGCAAGACTGGATCGCTCTTTGCCCAAGAAGATGCCTTCAAGAGCCCTGGAAGTAATGTCCAACGCCACTTGCGTCTTCTTTCCACCAAGAACCAGAGATCCTCAAAGACTGAACACTAGTGCCTCTAAGAATCGCTTTCCAAAAACCCTGAAGAATCTTTTGAATGTTTTCTCAACTCTTATGGAACCGAAGGGCAAAAAATATGGCAAACTATCAAACTGGCTACCACAGGAAGACCAGGCTCTTTCCAGTAGACTGGAACACTGTATCCAAGTCACTAAGGGAGCGGTTTTTCCAGTAGGATAGTGATATGTTTTGATGTAGCCTGGATTTACCTGAAGGAGGGTATGTGTCTTCCAGGCTCCTTCCAGTAGACTGGAACACTGTGTCAAAGTCACTATGGGGAGTTTTCCAGTAGGGTGGTGATATGTTTTGATGTAGCCTGGATTTACCTGAAGGAGGGATGGTTTACCTGAGGGCGAAGGAGAGGTGTGTGTCCCCCTGGAATTGCCCTCGAGGGCTTGGGTCAAGCTTCGAAGACGCTACCAAAAGGCCTCTTGAGCAGCAGCAGGTCGAAGGTACTTGGAGCACAAGAACCAGCCAGGGAGGTTCCAGCGGGGTGGCAAAGAAGGGTTCACAGGTCTGGAAAGGTTCAGAACACAGCTAGAGCGGTTCACGTGCGACTCGGAAGGGTTCAGACGTGGCCTAGGGAGGTTCACACGTCCGGGGCTGGAAGGGCGTCTCAGACTTGGCCTTAGGAGGGCGTCCAGACGTCCGGGGCTGGAAGGGCGTCTCAGACCTGGCCTTAGCGGGGCGTCCAGACGTCCGGGGCTGGAAGGGCGTCTCAGACTTGGCCTTAGGAGGGCGTCCAGACGTCCGGGGCTGGAAGGGCGTCTCAGACTTGGCCTTAGGGGCGCGTCCAGACGTCCGGGGCTGGAAGGGCGTCTCAGACCTGGCCGACGGCAGCGTGGGCCACGACGCCCTGATACCGACGGACCACCATAGCCACGACCCCGAAGAAGAGGGCGATCAAGAAGAGAATCAGGAGGAAGACGTGGTCGAAGATGATCAAGGCAGTGGGCATACTGGGGTGACCTTTGACCTCCGGCAGATAGCGCTGGCGGGGAGTGGGCGATTTCCCCAACGACTCGGGAGGGGTTACCAGGGACCTCTGACCTCTTAATGATTAAGGGTCGTAATGAGTTACTCTTCTGGACCAATTAGGGTAATAACGACCATTGACCTTCTCTCACAGACTAACTGGGGTGATGAAGGCCTTCGCGATCTTGCTAACGACCTTCGACGACCTGACCTTTGACCTCTCGTTAACGACTCTGGGGGTATGGACGACCTGGGACAACGACCACCTCTGCCTGGGTTCTTGATAACCACTTACGACCCCAGAGAGAGAGAGTCGTACCATATGACCCTCTGGGGAGGGAAAACCACTGGTGATAAATATAGCCTCAGTGGAGGTCTTTCACTCACAAGGGGGGGCTTCCTCTCCAGTTCCCCCACTGCGAAAAAAAATCATTCAAACACTTGTCTTTGTGATCGAGTCTTTGGACACAGTTCTGCCACTGGAACTATCTCTATCTCTAGTCTTCTGCCACTGGAACTATCTCTTATCTCTAATCTTCTGCTACTGGAACTATCTCTTATCTCTTAATCTTCTGTCACTTGAATTATCTCTTATCTCTAATCTTCTGCCACTAGAACTATCTCTTATCTCTAATCTTCTGCCACTAGAATTATCTCTTATCTCTAATCTTCTGCCACTAGAATTATCTCTAATTTTCTGCCACTAGAATTATCTCTTATCTTTAATCTTTCTCTAAGGGATTTTTCCCATCGAGACTCAATCATTTAGATGGGAAATAAATATATCTATTTTTTCCCCTCCTCCTATACGAAAATCTCTACTTTCAGTGGTTTATATTTCTCTTTTCCTCAGTTCTCTAATTGATAAGAGAGAAGGCCACAGTTCACCCACTTATTTCCTTCCACAAACTGATCAAAGATTATCTCTCTTATCTCTGACACAAGCACTGGTTCCTTCTGTTATCTCAGCTGTATTTTTTCTTTCTTTTTTTTGAGGTTATGAGAATTTGATGACTCAAATCCTTTCCATATTTCTCAAACTGACGTCTCTTATCTATGTGAATCTTTCCCACCAACTATATGTCTCACATGCCAATATTTTCCCCTTTATCATTCACTCATTATCAATATTTATCCATGTCATTTCCTCACTTATATTTCTTCTTCACTTTAAAGGAATATTTCTACTTATAATCCCATGACCGAGAGTAATATTTCCACTTATAATCTTGCCACTGGGAGCAATAGTTCCACTGGTAGTCCAATCACTGGTAGGCAATACTTTCCACTTGTCATCCTCTTACTCACACGAACATGTTCCTCCTCACAGACTTCACTAACTTTGGAGTTAGGTTGTAATACTTCTCCCTCCAAGTTTATATCCCTCACAAGACCCAATTCTGGAGGAGGAAGAGAAGAGGAAGAGGAAGAGGAGGAAGAGATAACACCAGTCCTTGCTCTTCTCCCACACGGGGGGGGGGGGGGGTATATACCTCCTCCAATATGCCTCCTCACTACTTCACCTCCATCAGCTCCCGTGGCAGCCAAAGACAGCGCTCCTCCCACCTCGTTGGTTGGATGGTCTTCCTCACAAACCCCCTCACTGGAAAGGGGAGTGGGGGGGAGTGTGTTCGTGTGTGTGTGTGTGTGTGTCTGTGGCCTTGTAGTTCAGGGGGGGTGGGGGGGGGAGGAGAGAGCCTGAAAGGACGGAGAGGTCAGTAGTGTAGTGGTACACCGTGGCGGTCTGGTCCTTACCGCAAGACGTGACACTGACCGCGCGAATATGTGTCAAAATACAACTATAACAATAACAACAACAATAATAACAATAGCTATTATATCATTAACATTATCATCATAACATCAATAATAATAATAATAATAATAATAATAATAATAATAATAATAATAATAAAAATAGTAGTAATAATAATAATAAAAATAGTAGTAATAATAATAATAATAATAATAATAATAATAATAATAATAATAATAAAAATAGTAGTAATAATAATAATAAAAATAGTAGTAATAATAATAATAATAATAATAATAATAATAATAATAATAATGATAATAATAATAATAATATCCCTGGGGATAGGGGACAAAGAATACTTCCCACGTATTCCCTGCGTGTCGTAAAAGGCGACTAAAAGGGGAGGGAGCGGGGGGCTGGAAATCCTCCCCTCTCGTTTTTTTTTTTTTTTTTTTTTTTTTTTTTTTTTTTTTTTTTTTTTCCAAAAGAAGGAACAGAGAATTGGGCCAGGTGAGGGTATTCCCTCAAAGGCCCAGTCCTCTGTTCTTAACGCTACCTCGCTAATGCGGGAAATGGCGAACAGTTTGAAAGAAAAGAAAAAAATAATAATAATAATAATAATAATAATAATAAAAATGTACCACACACACACACACACACATACATGCGTCATTATTCGCCCGCAGGTTCACTGTAGCAAAACCTTCCCACAACTTTATCACAACTTTACAACTTTATCACAACTTTACCAAAACTTTATCACAACTTTATCACAACTTTACCACAACTTTATCACAACTTTACCACAACTTTATCACAACTTTACCATAACTTTATCACAACTTTACCACAACTTTATCACAACTTTACCATAACTTTATCACAACTTTATCACAACTTTATCACAACTTTACCACAACTTTATCACAACTTTACCACAACTTTACCACAACTTTATCACAACTTTACCACAACTTTATCACAACTTTACCACACCTTTATCACAACTTTACCACAACTTTATCACAACATTACCACAACTTTACCACAACTTTATCACAACTTTACCACAACTTTACCACAACTTTATCACAACTTTACCACAACTTTACCACAACTTTATCACAACTTTACCACAACTTTACCACAACTTTACCTTCTGAATCAACAGTTGTGATCATTCTGTCCTCCAAGCCCAGGCTAGCAGACCCCAACCCATTTATCATTTTTTATAATGTCTTTAATTTATCAATTTGTATAATCATGTCTTTAATTTATCAATTTGTATAATCATGTCTTTAATTTATCAATTCTTATAATCATGTCTTTAATCTATCAATTTGCATAATCATGTCTTTAATTTATCAATTTTTATAATCATGTCTTTAATTTATCAATTTTTATAATCATGTCTTTAATTTATCAATTTTTATAATCATGTCTTTAATTTATCAATTTTTATAATCATGTCTTTAATTTATCAATTTTTATAATCATGTCTTTAATTTATCAATTCTTATAATCATGTCTTTAATTTATCAATTTTTATAATCATGTCTTTAATTTATCAATTTTTATAATCATGTCTTTAATTTATCAATTTTTATAATCATGTCTTTAATTTATCAATTTTTATAATCATGTCTTTAATATATCAATTTGTATAATCATGTCTTTAATATATCTATTGTTTTATGATCATGTCTTTAATTTATCAATTTGTATAATCATGTCTTTAATTTATCAATTCTTATAATCATGTCTTTAATTTATCAATTTTTATAATCATGTCTTTAATTTATCAATTTGTATAATCATGTCTTTAATTTATCAATTCTTATAATCATGTCTTTAATTCATCAATTCTTATAATCATATCTTTAATTTATCAATTTGTATAATCATATCTTTAATTTATCAATTTTTATAATCATGTCTTTAATATATCAATTTGTATAATCATGTCTTTAATATGTCAATTTTTTTATAATCATATCTTTAATTCATCAATTCTTATAATCATGTCTTTAATTTATCAATTTTTATAATCATGTCTTTACTATGTCAATTTTTTTATAATCATATCTTTAATTTATCAATTTTTATAATCATGTCTTTAATATATCAATTTGTATAATCATGTCTTTAATATGTCAATTTTTTTATAATCATATCTTTAATTCATCAATTTTTATAATCATGTCTTTAATTTATTTTTTATAATCATGTCTTTAATTTATCAATTTTCATAATGTCTTTAATTTATCAATTTTTATAATCATGTCTTTAATTTATCAATTTTTATAATCGTGTCTTTAATATATCAATTTGTATAATCATGTCTTTAATTTATCAATTTGTATAATCATGTCTTTAATTTATCAATTTGTATAATCATGTCTTTAATATATCAAATGTTTTATAATCATGTCTTTAATATATCAATTTGTATAATCATGTCTTTAATATATCAATTGTTTTATAATCATGTCTTTAATATATCAATTTGTATGATCATATCTTTAATATATCAATTGTTTAATAATCATGTCTTTAATATATCAATTTGTATAATCATGTCTATCAATTTGTATAATCATATCTTTAATTTATCAATTTGTATAATCATGACTTTAATTTATCAATTGTTTTATAATCATGTCTTTAATATATCAATTTGTATAATCATGTCTTTAATATATCAATTATTTTATAATCATGTCTTTAATATATCAATTTGTATAATCATGTCTTTAATATATCAATTTGTATAATCATGTCTTTAATATATCAATTGTTTAATAATCATGTCTTTAATATATCAATCTGTATAATCATGTCTTTATCAATTTGTATAATCATGTCTTTAATATATCAATTTGTATAATCATGTCTTTAATTTATCAATTGTTTTATAATCATGTCTTTAATATATCAATTTGTATAATCATGTCTTTAATTTATCAATTTTTATAATCATGTCTTTAATTTATCAATTTTTTATAGTTATGTCTTTAATTTTTTAAATCATTATCACAATTACTATTATTATCATTTTCATCTTTACCATTATATCTAAATTAGTATTATAAATAATTATGTTTATTAGTATTACTTTTCTGATCATTATTATCATCTCTATAATAATTATTATATATTATTCTACTAAGATTATTATTATCATTATTATCATTACAATCATTATCAGTATAATCATCATTATCATTATTATTATCGTTATTATTACTAATATTATTATTATAATTATTATTATTACTATCATTATTATCATTATAATCATTATCATCATTATTATTATTATAGTATTATCATTATTATTATTATTATCGTTATTCATTATTATTATTATTATTATTATTATTATTATTATTATTATTATCATTATTATTATTATTATCATCATTATTATTATCATTATTACTATCGTTAGTATTATTATTATTATTATTATTATTATTATTATTATTGTTATTATTATCATCATTATTATTATTATTATTATTATTATTATTATTATATTATTATTATTATTATCATTATTATTATCATTATTACTATCGTTATTATTATTATTATTATTATTATTATTATTATTATTATTATTATTATTGTTATTATTATCATTATTATTATTATTATTATTATTATTATTATTATTATCATTATTATTATTATTATCATTATTATTATCATTATTACTATCGTTATTATTATTATTATTATTATTATTATTATTATTATTATTATTATTATTGTTATTATTATCATCATTATTATTATTATTATCATTATCATTATTATCATTATCATTATTATTATTATTATCATTATTATTATCATTATTAATATCGTTATTATTATTATTATTATTATTATTATTATTATTATTATTATTATCATTATTATCATCATTATTATTATTATCACTGAAGGGATAATAACTTAGTTATTCTATACATTTCGTCCCCACTACGCAGCCCTACAGGTTAGGTCAGGTTAGGTTAGCCAAACTACTCAAAATGGGACAACCCAATTGTGTGTATCTTGTTTACCTCGCATTTCCCTCCCCCCCTCATTACCAGAGGTCAGGTCGTCGTCCACCTGGCCCCCACCACCTGTCACCCCCTGTCAACCACCTGGGCGACCCAGACACCACGTAGACAGACCCACCCACCCACGTAACCCACCGACATACTCAGCCACTTGAGCCATCTCAAAGCGACATGGGCGTGTGTGAGATGACCCCCCCACGCCCACGCCCCACCCACGCCCCTACACCCCTCCTCCATTTCAAAACTAATATATATATATATATATATATATATATATATATATATATATATATATATATATATATATATATATATATATATTCCTATGAGTCCACGGGGGAAAATGAAACAGGATAAGTTCCCAAGTGCACTTTCGTGTCATAATCACACCATCAGGGAAGACACAAGAGAGAAATAGAACAGTCAGTTGATATACATCGAAGAGACGTAGCTGGGATGTATCTCAAATGACTTATATATTTCTCTCTTGTGTCTCCCCTGATGATGTGATTATGACACGAAAGTGCACTTGGGAACTTATCCTGTTTCATTTTCCTCCCCCGTGGACTCATAGGAATATCTTGATCACGCGCAAAACTGTGATCCTTTCCAATGTATGTATATATATATATATATATATATATATATATATATATATATATATATATATATATATATATATATATATATATTGCTAAGGAATTTCGCTACATCACTCTTCATATACCTCCACGTCTCGTATCTTACCACACAATTCCCCTGGAGGCGGAGACGCAATTCCAAACTGGCCTGGTAATGCCCCAGGTTATCAAACACGGAGCGGGGTTCGAACCCGGTGGTCTAAAGGTATTTTTCGAGTGAGAGAGAGGGAACTGTGGGCGGTAAAAGAAAAAAAATCGCCATGCGCCATTTACCGTAAAAGAACATCGATGTACCGATATTTACTTACTTTTATAATATATATATATATATATCCTGATGTATGACGTGTATAAGTACACTTAAGTCTCTCTCTCTCTCTCTCTCTCTCTCTCTCTCTCTCTCTCTCTCTCTCTCTCTCTCTCCACACACGCACACACACATGAAGAAAACTCGACTCAGAAAACGCGATACGAATGAAAACGGGACGTGACTCACAAACGAGACGACACGACTCAAAATACGTCAACACGACCCAAAATAAGACAAACACGACCCAAAATAAGACAAACACGACCCAAAATACTACAACACGACCCAAAATATCACAAACACGACCGAAAATATCACAACACGACCCAAAATATCACAACACGACCCAAAATATCACAACACGACCCAAAATATCACAACACGACCCAAAATACCACAACACGACCCAAAATACCACAATACGACCCAAAATAAGACAAACACGACCCAAAATATGACAAACACGACCCAAAATAAGACAAACACGACCCAAAATACCACAACACGACCCAAAATATCACAACACGACCCAAAATACCAAAACACGACCCAAAATACGTCAACACGACCGAAAATATCACAACACGACCGAAAATATCTCAACACGACCCAAAATATCACAACACGACCCACACCGGAGGCCGAGTAAGGAAAGAAAGAAAAAAAATAGAAACTCATTTAAATTTTCCACATGGTGTGGGATGGTCCACAGCCAGGCCGCTGGGACGACAAATATAGACACGACATGTGTGTGTGTCGCCCCCGGAGAGAGAGAGAGAGAGAGAGAGAGAGAGAGAGAGAGAGAGAGAGAGAGAGAGAGAGAGAGAGACGCGACAGCTTGGGGGAGACAAGGGGCGGGGCGGGCAACGTAATAATAATAATAATAATAATAATAATAATAATAATAATAATAATAATAATGATAATAATGATAAAAATAACATTAATAATAGAATAAAATAATAATAAAATAATAATAATAATAATAATAATAATAATAATAATAATAATAATAATAACAACAACAATAATAATAATGATAAAAAATAACATTAATAATAAAATAAAATAATAATAACAATAAAATAATAATAACACTAATAATAATATTAATAATAATAATAATAATAATAATAATAATAATAATAATAATAATAATAACAATAATAATAATAATATAACAAGAGAAAAGTTTAATAATAATAATAATAATAATAATAATAAAATAATAATATCACAAGAGAAAAGTTTAATAATAATAATAATAATAATAATAATAATAATAATAATAATAATAATGATAATAATAATAATAATAATAATAATAATAATAATAATAATAATAATAATAATAATTCGAGCACACTAGAATTTTATTTTCAAAGACGCTTACACGTGTACATCATTTACATACAGGAATTAAAACACGTACAGAATTTACTGTACACACAACACAGTGTTACTGTACACACAACACAGTGTTACTGTACACACAACACAGTGTTACTGTACACACAACACAGTGTTACTGTACACACAACACAGTGTTACTGTACACACAACACAGTGTTACTGTACACACAACACAGTCTTACTGTATACACAACACAGTGTTACTGTACACACAACACAGTCTTACTGTACACACTACACAGTGTTACTGTACACACAACACAGTCTTACTGTATACACAACACAGTGTTACTGTACACACAACACAGTCTTACTGTATACACAACACAGTGTCACTGTACACACTACACAGTCTTACTGTACACACAACACAGTCTTACTGTACACGCAACACAGTCTTACTGTACACACTACACAGTCTTACTGTACACACAACACATGTACTGCTACACTGAGGACATGGCTAGGGCTATGGACAGCAACACTAGGGCTAGGAATAGCGACACTGGGACATGGCTAGGGCTAGGAATGGCTACACCTGGACATGGCTAGGGCTAGGAATGGCTACACTGGGACATGGCTAGGGCTAGGAATGGTTACACCTGGACATGGCTAGGGCTAGGAATGGCTACACCTGGACATGGCTAGGGCTAGGAATGGTTTACACCGGGACATGGCTAGGGCTAGGGCTAAGAATGGCTACACCTGGACATGGCTAGGGCTAGGAATGGCTACACTGGGACATGGCTAGGGCTAGGACTAGGAATGGCTACACCTGGACATGGCCAGGGCTAGGAATGGCTACACTGGGACATAGCTAGGGCAAGGAATAGCAACACTAAGACATGGCTAGGGCTAGGAATGGCTACACTGGGACATAGCTAGGGCTAGGAATGGCTACATCGGGACATAGCTAGGGCTAGGAATGGCTACACCGGGACATGGCTAGGGCTAGGAATAGGTGCACTGGGACATGGCTAGGACACCACCTCATTGCGACAAGGGCAAGCTAGGACATGGTTAGGCAGGGACACAGCAGTTCACCATGTCCAAACACACACACACACACACACACATACACACACACACACACACACACGCACACATACACACACACATACACACACACACACACACACACACACATACACACACACACACACACACACACACATACACACACACACACACACACACACACACAGACACACACACACACACACACACGTCCCCGTGGGTGGGGGACACATGTCCAGTGTGGGACCCTGGCGTGTCCCGGGCGGTGGTGGACATACACATGTTTGGACAAGGGTGAAGCACCAGTGTTGGCCGGCAGCGGGGGACACACGCGCAGCCCTAAGGTCAAAGGTCAACGCCAAGGGTCAGCCAACCACCGCCTCGCCCGCCCGCCTCCCCCCACATCCCACCCCACACACCCCACACTTTCCCCCACACATGATAACGTCTCGCGATTTAACATGGCCGTCATACGTAAACATGATGATGCCGTCGAGTGCGCTGGCTGTCAAGTGAACGCTGGCTGTCGTGAACGCTGGCTGTCGTGAACGCTAGCTGTCGTGAACGCTGGCTGTCGTGAACGCTGGCTGTCGAGTGCGCTGGCTGTCGAGTGCGCTGGCTGTCGTGAACGCTGGCTGTCAAGTGCGCTGGCTGTCGTGAACGCTGGCTGTCAACTGCGCTGGCTGTCGTGAACGCTGGCTGTCAACTGCGCTGGCTGTCGTGAACGCTGGCTGTCATGAACGCTGGCTGTCAAGTGCGCTGGCTGTCAAGTGCGCTGGCTGTCGTGAACGCTGGCTGTCATGAACGCTGGCTGTCAAGTGCGCTGGCTGTCGTGAACGCTGGCTGTCGTGAACGCTAGCTGTCATGAACGCTGGCTGTCAAGTGCGCTGGCTGTCGTGAACGCTGGCTGTCAAGTGCGCTGGCTGTCGTGAACGCTAGGTGTCATGAACGCTGGCTGTCAAGTGCGCTGGCTGTCGTGAACGCTGGCTGTCAAGTGCGCTGGCTGTCGTGAACGCTGGCTGTCAAATGCGCTGGCTGTCGTGAACGCTGGCTGTCAAGTGCGCTGGCTGTCGTGAACGCTGGCTGTCATGAACGCTGGCTGTCAAGTGCGCTGGCTGTCGTGAACGCTGGCTGTCGTGAACGCTGGCTGTCGGGAACGCTGGCTGTCGTGAACGCTGGCTGTCGTGAACGCTGGCTGTCGTGAACGCTGGCTGTCGTGAACGCTGGCTGTCGGGAACGCTGGCTGTCGGGAACGCTGGCTGTCGTGAACGCTGGCTGTCGTGAACGCTGGCTGTCGTGAACGCTGGTTGGCTATCGTGATGCCATGAGAGATTCCTGTCAGCCCTGGCTGGTGTCAGCCCTGGCTGGTGTCAGACCCGGCTGGTGTCAGCCCTGACAGGTGTCAGACCTGACAGGTGTCAGACCTGACAGGTGTCAGTGCTGACGCCCCTCTTTCAAAGCCAGGCGTGTCAGCTGGCCTGCCTGAGTCCAGCAATGGAGGAGGAAGAAGAAGAGGAGTTTGAGGGAGAGCTTATGAGAAGTAGACGAGACGAGGACCAGCAACACTAGATTGGACACACACACACACACACACACACACACACACACACACACACACACACATACACACACACACACATACACACACACACACATACACACATACATACACATAGGGGCCCTCCGTGGTGTAGTGGTAAGCGATATTAACACTGGGTTAGACCATTGGGGAGGAGGAGGGAGGGGGGAGGAGGGGAAGGGGATGTAACGCCTGGGGTCGACCCACAACATGGGTTCGATCGGCTTCTGGGCGCGGCACTCGGCCCACAGCCCCACCCTACGCGTTCATCCTCCCCTGCCAGAGGTGGTCGATACATGGATACGTGTGTGTGTGTGTGTGTGTGTGTGTGTGTGTGTCAAACTGGTCACCCCAGTTCATGACTACACACAACCCACCCCCCAACCCCCCACAACCCACCACACACACACACACACACACACGCACCCTCTCCTCCACCACACGAAATCCCCGAATCTGTCTCCACCACACGAATGCTCCACCACCATCCTCCACCACAACCACCAGCCTACAACTACAACGAAAACCACAATCAGGACACGCTAGTCGCCAACAACACATCCCCACCAACACCAACGAACCAAAGCCAATCTCCAACAACAACACCACTCACACCACCACACCCCCATCTCCACCACCACCAACACCAACAACAACAACAATAGCCTCCACCTTCGTACCTACAACACCGCGCCACCTCCAACAACATCACAACAACAACAACAACAACACAACACCGCCAGCGCCACCTCCAACATCACCATCACAACAACAACAACAACAACAACACATTGCCAGCGCCACCTCCAACAACAACATCACAACAACAACAACAACACATCGCCAGCGCCACCTCCAACAACAACATCACAACAACAACAACAACAACAACACATCGCCAGCGCCACCTCCAACAACAACAACAACAACACAACAACAACAACAGGACAGGACAGAAATGAAAAGTATTACAGTGTTGGATTTGGCCGGCTGGTTTACGACATGTAAACCTGGTCGAGTGTACACCAAGCCAGCCAACTGGTCGAGTGTACACCAAGCCAGCCAATTGGTCGAGTGTACACCAAACCAGCCAACTGTTCGAGTGTACACCAAGCCAGCCAACTGGTCGAGTGTACACCAAGCCAGCCAACTGGTCGAGTGTACACCAAGCCAGCCAACTGGTCGAGTGTACAACAAGCCAGCCAACTGGTCGAGTGTACACCAAACCAGCCAACTGGTCGAGTGTACACCAAACCAGCCAACTGTTCGAGTGTACACCAAGCCAGCCAACTGGTCGAGTGTACACCAAGCCAGCCAACTGGTCGAGTGTACACCAAGCCAGCCAACTGGTCGAGTGTACACCAAGCCAGCCAACTGGTCGAGTGTACACCAAACCAGCCAACTGGTCGAGTGTACACCAAACCAGCCAACTGTTCGAGTGTACACCAAGCCAGCCAACTGGTCGAGTGTACACCAAGCCAGCCAACTGGTCGAGTGTACACCAAGCCAGCCAACTGGTCGAGTGTACACCAAACCAGCCAACTGTTCGAGTGTACACCAAGCCAGCCAACTGGTCGAGTGTACACCAAGCCAGCCAACTGGTCGAGTGTACACCAAGCCAGCCAACTGGTCGAGTGTACACCAAGCCAGCCAACTGGTCGAGTGTACACCAAACCAGCCAACTGGTCGAGTGTACACCAAGCCAGCCAACTGGTCGAGTGTACACCAAACCAGCCAACTGGTCGAGTGTACACCAAACCAGCCAACTGGTCGAGTGTACACCAAGCCAGCCAACTGGTCGAGTGTACACCAAGCCAGCCAACTGGTCGAGTGTACAACAAGCCAGCCAACTGGTCGAGTGTACACCAAGCCAGCCAACTGTTCGAGTGTACACCAAGCCAGCCAACTGGTCGAGTGTACACCAAGCCAGCCAACTGGTCGAGTGTACACCAAACCAGCCAACTGGTCGAGTGTACAACAAGCCAGCCAACTGGTCGAGTGTACACCAAACCAGCCAACTGGTCGAGTGTACACCAAACCAGCCAACTGGTCGAGTGTACACCAAGCCAGCCAACTGGTCGAGTGTACACCAAGCCAGCCAACCGGTCGAGTGTACACCAAACCAGCCAACTGGTCGAGTGTACACCAAGCCAGCCAACTGGTCGAGTGTACACCAAACCAGCCAACTGGTCGAGTGTACACCAAACCAGCCAACTGGTCGAGTGTACACCAAACCAGCCAACTGGTCGAGTGTACACCAAACCAGCCAACTGGTCGAGTGTTCACCAAACCAGCCAACTGGTCGAGTGTACACCAGGCCAGCCAACTGGTCGAGTGTACACCAAACCAGCCAACTGGTCGAGTGTACACCAAACCAGCCAACTGGTCGAGTGTACACCAAACCAGCCAACTGGTCGAGTGTACACCAAGCCAGCCAACTGGTCGAGTGTACACCAAGCCAGCCAACTGGTCGAGTGTACACCAAACCAGCCAACTGGTCGAGTGTACACCAAACCAGCCAACTGGTCGAGTGTACACCAGGCCAGCCAACTGGTCGAGTGTACACCAAACCAGCCAACTGGTCGAGTGTACACCAAACCAGCCAACTGGTCGAGTGTACACCAAACCAGCCAACTGGTCGAGTGTACACCAAGCCAGCCAACTGGTCGAGTGTACACCAAGCCAGCCAACTGGTCGAGTGTACACCAAACCATCCAACTGGTCGAGTGTACACCAAACCAGCCAACTGGTCGAGTGTACACCAAGCCAGCCAACTGGTCGAGTGTACACCAAGCCAGCCAACTGGTCGAGTGTACACCAGGCCAGCCAACTGGTCGAGTGTACACCAGGCCAGCCAACTGGTCGAGTGTACACCAAGCCAGCCAACTGGTCGAGTGTACACCAAGCCAGCCAACTGGTCGAGTGTACACCAAACCAGCCAACTGGTCGAGTGTACACCAGGCCAGCCAACTGGTCGAGTGTACACCAAACCAGCCAACTGGTCGAGTGTACACCAAACCAGCCAACTGGTCGAGTGTACACCAAACCAGCCAACTGGTCGAGTGTACACCAGGCCAGCCAACTGGTCGAGTGTACACCAAACCAGCCAACTGGTCGAGTGTACACCAAACCAGCCAACTGGTCGAGTGTACACCAAACCAGCCAACTGGTCGAGTGTACACCAAGCCAGCCAACTGGTCGAGTGTACACCAGGCCAGGTACCAGAGTGATCAATGTGGTGTGCATGTGTGCAGAGCGGAGGGACGTGCCATGTGAGGCTGTCCACTGAAAAAAATTCCCCCCCCCCCCCGCTGACGTCACCCCGTACACTGGAGGGGACAGCTGACGTCACCCCGCACACCTAGGAGGACAGCTGAGGTCACCCCGTACACTAGGAGGACAGCTGAGGTCACCCCGTACACTAGGAGGACAGCTGAGGTCACCACGTACACTAGGAGGACAGCTGAGGTCACCCCGTACACTAGGAGGACAGCTGAGGTCACCACGTACACTAGGAGGACAGCTGAGGTCACCACGTACACTAGGAGGACAGCTGAGGTCACAACGTACACTAGGAGGACAGCTGAGGTCACCCCGTACACTAGGAGGACAGCTGAGGTCACCACGTACACTAGGAGGACAGCTGAGGTCACCCCGTACACTAGGAGGACAGCTGAGGTCACCCCGTACACTAGGAGGACAGCTGAGGTCACCACGTACACTAGGAGGACAGCTGAGGTCACCCCGTACACTAGGAGGACAGCTGAGGTCACCACGTACACTAGGAGGACAGCTGAGGTCACCACGTACACTAGGAGGACAGCTGAGGTCACCCCGTACACTAGGAGGACAGCTGAGGTCACCCCGTACACTAGGAGGACAGCTGAGGTCACCACGTACACTAGGAGGACAGCTGAGGTCACCCCGTACACTAGGAGGACAGCTGAGGTCACCACGTACACTAGGAGGACAGCTGAGGTCACCCCGTACACTAGGAGGACAGCTGAGGTCACCACGTACACTAGGAGGACAGCTGAGGTCACCACGTACACTAGGAGGACAGCTGAGGTCACCACGTACACTAGGAGGACAGCAGACGTCACCCCGTACACTGCTGGAACGATAGCAACAAGTAGAGAGATAGATAGATAGAGAGAGAGAGAGAGAGAGAGAGAGAGAGAGAGAGAGAGAGAGAGAGAGAGAGAGAGAGAGAGAGAGAGAGAGAGAGAGAGACAGGGTGTGGCGTCGCTTCCTTCCGTCTCAGCAGCTGGCCGTCTGTCTCAAACCAGGCCGTCGAGTCTACTGGGGCACATCTACTCCATCTACTACTACTACTACTACTACTACTACTACTACATCTACTTCATCTACTACTACTACTACTACTTCTACCACGAACGTGTGTAAGTCCTTGAAGAAGCGTGTCGTCTGCAAATATTATCACACGACCCACATGACACCACCACCCCCACATGACACCCCCACCCCCACATGACACCCCCACCCCCACATGACACAACCACCCCCACATGACACCACCACCCCCACATGACACTACCACCCCACATGACACCCCACCCCACATGACACCCCCACCCCCACATGACACCACCACCCCCACATGACACCCCACCCCTACATGACACCACCACCCCCACATGACACCACCACCCCCACATGACACCACCACCCCCACATGACACCCCACCCCCACATGACACCCCACCCCTACATGACACCACCACCCCCACATGACACCCCCATCCCCACATGACACAACCACCCCCACATGACACCACTACCCCCACATGACACCCCACCCCCACATGACACCACCACCCCCACATGACACCCCATCCCACATGACACCCCCACCCCCACATGACACCCCCATCCCCACATGACACAACCACCCCCGCATGACACCACCACCCCCACATGACACCCCACCCCCACATGACACCACCACCCCCACATGACACCCCATCCCACATGACACCCCCACCCCCACATGACACCCCACCCCCACATGATACCACCACCCCCACATGACACTACCACCCCCACATGACACTACCACCCCACATGACACCCCCACCCCCACATGACACCCCCACCCCCACATGACACCCCCACCCCCACATGACACTACCACCCCACATGACACCCCACCCCACATGACACCCCCACCCCACATGACACCACCACCCCCACATGACACCCCACCCCCACATGACACCCTACCCACCCACTCTGGGCCGCATCAGAACATGATCTCTCCCCCCCCCACACACACACCCCACTTTCCCACCACACCACACCACACACCACCTCCTCCCACAGCAACAAAGCCCCCCCCACACACCCCCACACTTACCAGCGTGACGTTGGGTTCACACTGACTCCCCCCCCCCCCCCCACGGTGGTGGCCAAGAAGCGTGAAGCAGAGAGAGAGAGAGAGAGAGAGAGAGAGAGAGAGAGAGAGAGAGAGAGAGAGAGACAGACAGACAGACAGACAGACAGAGAGACTGGAACGCTGGTGTCTCCTCCAGCACCGCGCTGCTGAACGGAGCGTATAAACCTGGTTAAAACTCTCTTATTCAAACGGCATTTAAAAAATAAAGGGAAAAAAGAATTCTAAAACCCAGATTTAAAAGTCTTACGGTATTCCATTCTTTTTAAAACTCTCTGGGAAGGAAGTGTATCCAATTCTATGGTTAGTGCAGGCAGCGTTTTCAAGGTATAAACCAGCTAAGCT
The DNA here is from genome assembly GCF_036320965.1 of Panulirus ornatus. Classification (NCBI taxonomy): domain Eukaryota; kingdom Metazoa; phylum Arthropoda; class Malacostraca; order Decapoda; family Palinuridae; genus Panulirus; species Panulirus ornatus. Next base: position 4,982,041 of record NC_092255.1, on the reverse strand, counting down.
AACATTCCAGGCCAAAAACCCCCTGTATCTTTTTCTAATATACATTTACATTCCAGGCCAAAAAACCCCCTTTTATTTTTTCTAATATACATTTACATTCCAGGCCAAAAAAACCCCTTTTATTTTTTCTAATATACATTTACATTCCAGGCCAAAACCCCTTTTATTTTTTCTAATATACATTTACATTCCAGGCCAAAAAACCCCCTTTTATTTTTTCTAATATACATTTACATTCCAGGCCAAAAAACCCCCTTTTATTTTTTCTAATATACATTTACATTCCAGGCCAAAACCCCTTTTATTTTTTCTAATATACATTTACATTCCAGGCCAAAAAACCCCCTTTTATTTTTTCTAATATACATTTACATTCCAGGCCAAAACCCCTTTTATTTTTTCTAATATACATTTACATTCCAGGCCA
>NC_092255.1:4954114-4974114 GCF_036320965.1 Panulirus ornatus | reverse complement strand
ATCACTCACAACTCACCATCATATATCACTCACAACTCACCATCTCTCTCACCATTCACTATACCACGCTGGGCGTCGGCTCTACCTTCACTATCATTCTACCCTCACTATCACTCACCATCCCTGTCTATGGCCGTCTGTCTACCCAATCATTCACCATCCCTGTCTACGTATGTCTATCTACCCTCACTATCATTCACTATCCCTGTCTACGGCCGTCTGTCTACCCTATCATTCACCATCCCTGTCTACGGCCGTCTATCTACCCTCACTATCATTCAACATCCCTGTCTACGTCTGTCTGTCTACCCTCACTATCATTCACCATCCCAGTCTACGGCCGTCTGTCTACCCTCACTATCATTCACCATCCCAGTCTACGTCTGTCTGTCTACCCTCACTATCATTCACCGTCCCTGTCTACGGCCGTCTGTCTACCCTCACTATCTATCATTCACCATCCCAGTCTACGTCTGTCTGTCTACTCTCACCATCATTCACCATCCCTGTCTACGTCTGTCTGTCTACCCTCACTATCATTCACCATCCCAGTCTACGTCTGTCTGTCTACCCTCACTATCATTCACCGTTCCTGTCTACGGCCGTCTGTCTACCCTCACTATCATTCACCATCCCTGTCTACGTCTGTCTGTCTACCCTCACTATCATTCACCGTCCCTGTCTACGGCCGTCTGTCTACCCTCACTATCATTCACCATCCCAGTCTACGTCTGTCTGTCTACCCTCACTATCATTCACCATCCCAGTCTACGTCTGTCTATCTACCCTCACCATCATCAAACGCTGTCAACCCCATACGTCAACCCCATACGTCAACCCCATACATCAACCCCGTACATCAACCAACTCTGAACACAGTTTTAGCACATCAATATACGCCATGGGCCGGGTACTGAGTGGTGAGGGTGGGTACTGAGTGGTGAGGGTGGGGTAAAGAGTGGTGAGGGTGGGGTAAAGAGTGGTGAGGGTGGGTACTTAGTGGTGAGGGTGGGGTACTGAGTGATGAGGGTGGGGTAGAGGTGAGGGTGGGTACTGAGTGGTGAGGGTGGGGTACTGAGTGGTGAGGGTGGGACCTGAGTGGTGAGGGTGGGACCTGAGTGGTGAGTGTGGGGTACTGAGTAGTGAGGGTGGGTACCGAGTGGTGAGGGTGGGGTACTGAGTGGTGAGGGTGGGGTACTGAGTGGTGAGGGTGGGTAATGAGTGGTGAGTGTGGGGTACTGAGTGGTGAGGGTGGGCACTGAGTGGTGAGGGTGGGTACTGAGTGGTGAGGGTGGGGTAGAGAGTGGTGAGGGTGGGTAGTGAGTGGTGAGGGTGGGGTAGAGAGTGGTGAGGGTGGGTACTAAGTGGTGAGGGTGGGTACTGAGTGGTGAGGGTGGGGTAGGGAGTGGTGAGGGTGGGTACTGAGTGAAGAGGGTGGGTACTGAGTGGTGAGGATGGGTACTGAGTGGTGAGGGTGGGTACTGAATGGTGAGGGTGGGGTACTGAATGTTGAGGGTGGGGTACTGAGTGGTGAGGGTGGGTACTGAGTGGTGAGGGTGGGTACTGAGTGGTGAGTGTGGGGTACTGAGTGGTGAGGGTGGGTACTGAGTGGTGAGGGTGGGGTACTGAGTTGTGAGGGTGGGGTAGAGAGTGGTGAGGGTGGGGTAGAGAGTGGTGAGGGTGGGGTAGAGAGTGGTGAGGGTGGGTACTGAGTGGTGAGAATGGGTACTGAGTGGTGAGGATGGGTACTGAGTGGTGAGGGTGGGTACTGAGCGGTGAGGGTGGGTACTGAATGGTGAGGGTGGGGTACTGAGTGATGAGGGTGGGTACTGAGTGGTGAGTGTGGGGTACTGAGTGGTGAGGGTGGGTACTGAGTGGTGAGGGTGGGGTACTGAGTGGAGGGTGGGGTAGAGAGTGGTGAGGGTGGGTACTGAGTGGTGAGGGTGGGGTAGAGAGTGGTGAGGGTGAGTGGTGAGGGTGGGTGCTGAGTGGTGTGGGTGGGTATTGAGTGGTGAGGGAGGGGTTGAGAGTGGTTAGGGTGGGTACTGAGTAGTGAGGGTAGGTACTGAGTGGTGATGGTGGGGTAATGAGTGGTGAGGGTGGGGTACTGAGTGGTGAGGGTGGGGTAGAGAGTGGTGAGGGTGGGTACTGAGTGATGATGGTGAGTACTGAGTGGTGAGGGTGGGGTACTGAGTGGTGAGGGTGGGTACTGAGTGGTGAGGGTGGGGTAGAGAGTGGTGAGGGTGGGTACTGAGTGATGAGGGTGGGTACTGAGTGGTGAGGGTGAGGTAATGAGTTGTTAGGGTGGGGTAGAGAGTGGTGAGGGTGGGTACTGAGTGGTGAGGGTGGGGTTCTGAGTAGTAAGGGTGGGGTAGAAAGTGGTGAGGGTGGGTACTGAGTGATGAGGGTGGGGTAGAGAGTGGTGAGGGTGGGGTAGAGAGTGGTGAGGGTGGGGTAGAGAGTGGTGAGGGTGGGTACTGAGTGGTGAGGGTGGGGTACTGAGTAGTAAGGGTGGGGTAGAGAGTGGTGAGGGTGGGTACTGAGTGATGAGGGTGGGGTAGAGAGTGGTGAGGGTGGGTACTGAGTGATGAGGGTGGGTACTGAGCGGTGAGGGTGGGGTAGAGAGTGGTGAGAGTGGAGTAGAGAGTGGCGAGGGTGGGTAATGAGTGGTGAGGGTGGGTACTGAGTGGTGAGTGAGGGGTAGAGAGTGGTGAGGGTGGGTAGTGAGTTGTGAGGGTGGGTACTGAGTGGTGAGGGTGAGTACTGAGTTGTGAGGGTGGTTACTGAGTGGTGAGGTTGGGGTAGAGAGTGGTAAGGGTGGGTACTGAGTGGTGAGGATGGGGTAGAGAGTGGTGAGGGTGGAGTAGAGAGAGGCGAGGGTGGGTAATGAATGGTGAGGGAGGTGTACTGAGCGGTGAGGGTGGGGTAGAGAGTGGTGAGGTGGGTACTGAGTGATGAGGGTGGGGTAGAGAGTGGTGAGGGTGGGTACTGAGTGATGAGGGTGGGGTAGAGAGTGGTGAGGTGGGTACTGAGTGATGAGGGTGGGGTAGAGAGTGGTGAGGGTGGGGTAGAAAGTGTTGAGGGTGGGTACTGAGTGATGAGGGTGGGGTACTGAGTGGTTAGGGTGGGTACTGAGTGATGAGGGTGGGGTAGAGAGTGATGAGGGTGGGGTAAAGAGTGGTGAGGGTGGGGTACTGAGTGGTGAGGGTGAGGTAATGAGTTGTTAGGGTGGGGTAGAGAGTGGTGACGGTGGGTACTGAGTGGTGAGGGTGGGGTAGAGAGTGGTGAGGGTGGGGTAGAGAGTGGTGAGGGTGGGTACTGAGTGGTGAGGGTGGGGTAGAGAGTGGTGAGGGTGGGTACTGAGTGGTGAGGGTGAGGTACTGAGTAGTAAGGGTGGGGTAGAGAGTGGTGAGGGTGGGTACTGAGTGATGAGGGTGGGGTAGAGAGTGGTGAGGGTGGGTACTGAGTGATGAGGGTGGGTACTGAGTGGTGAGGATGGGTACTGAGCGGTGAGGGTGGGGTAGAGAGTGGTGAGAGTGGAGTAGAGAGTGGCGAGGGTGGGTAATGAGTGGTGAGGGTGGGTACTGAGTGGTGAGTGAGGGGTAGAGAGTGGTGAGGGTGGGTAGTGAGTTGTGAGGGTGGGTACTGAGTGGTGAGGGTGAGTACTGAGTTGTGAGGGTGGGTACTGAGTGGTGAGGTTGGGGTAGAGAGTGGTAAGGGTGGGTACTGAGTGGTGAGGATGGGTACTGAGCGGTGAGGGTGGGGTAGAGAGTGGTGAGGGTGGGTACTGAGTGATGAGGGTGGGGTACTGAGTGGTTAGGGTGGGTACTGAGTGATGAGGGTGGGGTAGAGAGTGATGAGGGTGGGGTAAAGAGTGGTGAGGGTGGGGTACTGAGTGGTGAGGGTGGGTACTGAGTGGTGAGGGTGGGGTACTGAGTGGTGAGGGTGGGGTAAAGAGTGGTGAGGGTGGGTATTGAGTGATGAGGGTGGGGTAGAGAGTGGTGAGGGTGGGGTACTGAGTGGTGAGGGTGGGGTACTGAGTGGTGAGGGTGGGTACTGAGTGGTGAGGGTGAGTACTGAGTGGTGAGGGTGGGGTAAAGAGTGGTGAGGGTGGGTACTGAGTGATGAGGGTGGGTACTGAGTGATGAGGGTGGGGTAGAGAGTGGTGAGGGTGGGTACTGAGTGATGAGGGTGGGGTAGAGAGTGGTGAGGGTGGGTACTGAGTGATGAGGGTGGGTACTGAGTGGTGATGGTGGGTACTGAGTGGTGAGGGTGGGTACTGAGTGATGAGGGTGAGTACTGAGTGGTGAGGGTGGGTACTGAGTGATGAGGGTGGGGCAGAGAGTGGTGAGGGTGGGTACCGAGTGATGAGGGTGGGGTAAAGAGTGGTGAGGGTGGGTACTGACTGATGAGGGTGGGGTAAAGAGTGGTGAGGGTGGGGTAGTGAGTGGTGAGGGTGGGGAAAAGAGTGGTGAGGATGGGGTACTGAGTGGTGAGGGTGGGTAGTGAGTGATGAGGGTGGGGCAGAGAGTGGTGAGGGTGGGTACCGAGTGATGAGGGTGGGGTAAAGAGTGGTGAGGGTGGGTACTGACTAATGAGGGTGGGGTAAAGAGTGGTGAGGGTGGGGTACTGAGTGGTGAGGGTGGGGAAGAGAGTGGTGAGGCTGGGGTACTGAGTGGTGAGGGTGGGTATTGAGTGGTGAGGGTGGGTACAAAGTGGGTTAGTACTTTTATCAATGTGGGCAGGTACACTGACAGGTGTGGGCAGGTACACTGACAGGTGTGGGCAAGTACAATGACAGGTGTGGGCAGATACACGGACAGGTGTGGGCAGGTACACTGACAGGTGTGGGCAAGTACAATGACAGGTGTGGGCAGATACACGGACAGGTGTGGGCAGGTACACTGACAGGTGTGGGCAGGTACAATGACAGGTGTGGGCAGGTACACTGACAGGTGTGGGCAGGCACACTGACAGGTGTGGGCAGGTACACTGACAGGTGTGGGCAAGTACAATGACAGGTGTGGGGAAGTACAATGACAGGTGTAGGCAGGTACACGGACAGGTGTGGGCAGGTACAGTGACGGGTGTGGGCAGGTACACTGACAAGTGTGGGCTGGTACAATGACAGGTGTGGGCAGGTGCAATGATACACCGACGGGTGTGGGCAGGTACACTGACAGGTGTGGGCAGGTACAATGACAGGTGTGGGCAGGTACAATGACAGGTGTGGGCAGGTACACTGACAGGCGTGGGAAGGTACACTGGCAGGTGTGGGCAGGTACACTGACAGGTGTGGGCAGGTACACTGACAGGTGTGGGCAGGTACACTGACGGGCGTGGGCAGGAACACTAACGGGCGTGGGCAGGTACAGTGACGGGGGTAGACAGGAACACTGACGGGTGTGGGCAGGTACACTGACGGGCGTGGGCAGGTACACTGACGGGCGTGGGCAGGTACACTGACGGGCGTAGGCAGGAACACTGACGGGCGTGGGCAGGTACAGTGACGGGCGTGGGCAGCTACAATGACGGGCGTGGGCAGGTACAGGCGGACGGTGAGAGGTACAGAGGAGTGTGGACAGGTACAGGAGAGGCGTGGGGCGATGCAGGTAGTACAGGAGAGGCGTGGGGCTGTACAGAGAAGCGTGAGCAGGTACAGAAGAGGCGTGGGGCGGTGCAGAGGAGCAGCGGCAGGTACAGAAGAGGCGTGGGGCGATGCAGAGGAGCGTGAGCAGGTACAGGAGAGGCGTGGGGCTGTACAGAGGAGCGTGAGCAGGTACAGGAGAGGCGTGGGGCAGTGCAGAGGAGCGTGAGCAGGTACAGGAGAGGCGTGGGGCTGTACAGAAGAGCGTGAGCAGGTACAGGAGAGGCGTGGGGCGGTGCAGGTAGTACAGGAGAGGCGTGGGGTGGTACAGAGGAGCAGTGGTGATGGCGTGGTACTGACGGGGGGGTGGGTGGGCGGCTGGGCTGGTTGGCGCTGAAGAAGACGAAGCAGCAGGAGGTGTGCTGGGCGCTGGCAGCGCGCGTACGTTGCCCCCACGACGGCTGGCGACACACTGACGACTCTCGCCTCCCGCCAGCCCGCCCGACCCGACCACCACCTCCTCCTCCCTCCTCACTCTCCTCCTCCTCCTCCCTCCTCAATCCTCCCTCCTCCCACCTCACTCCTCCTCCTCCTCCTCCTCCTCCTCCTCCTCCTCCCTCCTTCCTCCCCTCACACCACCACCCTACCCTACCCCTCCTCCCCCCTCCCCCCCGTTGATGATGCTCTAGTTATAACAGTGTTGTTACAACCGTTGTTACAACGGTTGTTATTATGACCGTTTGGCCGCTGCTGTTACGTCGGTTGTGACGGTGTTACGGGGTGCGTTGGCGTTGCTGGAGCCGTTGTTACGATGCTGGTGTTGGTGGTTGTTAGATCGTGGTTGTTAGATCGTGGTTGTTGTTGTTGTTGTTGTTGTTGTTACTGTTGTAGAGGGCTGTCAGTGCTCCTGTTGTCTGTGGCTGTTAAAGGCTCCTGTTGCTGCTGCTTCTGTTGTGGTGGTGTGTGGTCACTGTCAGTCCTCCCGTTGCTTAGTGGGTAACGGCTCCCGTTGGTTCCCGTTGTCTGCTGTGGCTACCACAGACAACAGGAACCAACGGGAGCCCCTGGGGGTAAGGGGGGGCCGGGGGGGGAGGGGGGAGGGGGTTCAGGAAGCCATACTAAACACACACACACACACACACACATACACATACACATACACATACACCCAGACACACAAACCCACACGTCGCCCCCCCCCACACACACTCCATACACCCCATACGTCGCCCCCCATACCCCCACACACCCCCACATACACACACACACATACACACACGTCACCCCCACCCCATACACCCACATGTCACCCCCCATACACCCACACACCCCCACATACACACACACACACACACACACACACACACACACACACACACACACACGTCACCCCCACCCCATACACCCACATGTCACCCCCCATACACCCACACGTCGCCCCCCCACACCCCATACACCCACACGTCACACCCCACACACAAGTTCTGTATACGAATTCCTCCACCATCATTTTTTTTTTCACATTAAACTAGTCATATCCATGTTAAATCTCTCTCTCTCTCTCTCTCTCTCTCTCTCTCTCTCTCTCTCTCTCTCTCTCTCTCTCTCACACACACACACACAAATACACACCCTTGAACACACCCCAATTCACTATCTAACGACAGAGAGGAGGGAGGATGGAGGGAGGGAGGGGGGAGGGGGATTGTGTTGAAGAGGGGGATGGATGGAGGGGAGGGAAGGGGAGGGAGGGAACCTGAAGTAAGGGTTGAGGGAGGGGAGGGAAGGGAGGGAAGGGGGGGAGGGGGGTGTAGTAGTATTGTCCAACATCCACTTGAGAAACACTTGAGCCCATCTCTCTCTCTCTCTCTCTCTCTCTCTCTCTCTCTCTCTCTCTCTCTCTCTCTCTCTCTCTCTCTCCCTCCCTCTTCCATCTCGTTGATGACGTACTCCCCCCCCCCCCACCACACACAAGCGAGATGGAGCCGCCATCTCACTTGGAATACTGACCCCATCCCATCCCATCCCATCCCATCCTTTCCCTTCCCTCGCCTCCTGTATATCAACAAATAGATGCTAATGTAAGGCCCAAATAGACGGGAGGTACTATGTCCAAGCCATTATACCCAAGGGTCGTATACCGTCGTGTGCTCAAGGGTCGTTTACCGTCGTGTGCTCAAGGGTCTTAAACCGTCGTGTGCTCAAGGGTCGTATACCGTCGTGTGCTCAAGGGTCGTATACCGTCGTGTGCTCAAGGGTCGCATACCGTCGTGTGCTCAAGGGTCGTATACCGTCGTGTGTTCAAGGGTCGTATACCGTCGTGTGTTCAAGGGTCGTATACCGTCGTGTGCTCAAGGGTCGTATACCGTCGTGTGCTCAAGGGTCGTATACCGTCGTGTGCTCAAGGGTCGTATACCGTCCTGTGCTCAAGGGTCGTATACCGTCGTGTGCTCAAGGGTCTTAAACCGTCGTGTGCTCAAGGGTCGTATACCGTCGTGTGCTCAAGGGTCGTATACCGTCGTGTGCTCAAGGGTCTTAAACCGTCGTGTGCTCAAGGGTCTTAAACCGTCGTGTGCTCAAGGGTCGTATACCGTCGTGTGCTCAAGGGTCGTATACCGTCGTGTGCTCAAGGGTCTTAAACCGTCGTGTGCTCAAGGGTCGTATACCGTCGTGTGCTCAAGGGTCGTATACCGTCGTGCTCAAGGGTCGTATACCGTCGTGTGCTCAAGGGTCTTAAACCGTCGTGTGCTCAAGGGTCGTATACCGTCGTGTGCTCAAGGGTCGTATACCGTCGTGTGCTCAAGGGTCGTAAACCGTCGTGTGCTCAAGGGTCGTATACCGTCGTGTGCTCAAGGGTCGTATATCGTCGTGTGCTCAAGGGTCGTATATCGTCGTGTGCTCAAGGGTCTTAAACCGTCGTGTGCTCAAGGGTCGTATACCGTCGTGTGCTCAAGGGTCGTATACCGTCGTGTGTTCAAGGGTCGTATACCGTCGTGTGCTCAAGGGTCATATACCGTCGTGTGCTCAAGGGTCGTATACCGTCGTGTGCTCAAGGGTCGTATACCGTCGTGTGCTCAAGGGTCGTATACCGTCGTGTGCTCAAGGGTCGTATACCGTCGTGTGCTCAAGGGTCGTATACCGTCGTGTGCTCAAGGGTCGTATACCGTCGTGTGCTCAAGGGTCGTATACCGTCGTGTGCTCAAGGGTCGTATACCGTCGTGTGCTCAAGGGTCGTATACCGTCGTGTGCTCAAGGGTCGTATACCGTCCTGTGCTCAAGGGTCGTATACCGTCGTGTGCTCAAGGGTCGTATACCGTCCTGTGCTCAAGGGTCGTATACCGTCCTGTGCTCAAGGGTCGTATACCGTCGTGTGCTCAAGGGTCGTATACCGTCGTGTGCTCAAGGGTCTTAAACCGTCGTGTGCTCAAGGGTCGTATACCGTCGTGTGCTCAAGGGTCGTATACCGTCGTGTGCTCAAGGGTCGTATACCGTCGTGTGCTCAAGGGTCGTATACCGTCGTGTGCTCAAGGGTCGTATACCGTCCTGTGCTCAAGGGTCGTATACCGTCGTGTGCTCAAGGGTCGTATACCGTCGTGTGCTCAAGGGTCGTATACCGTCGTGTGCTCAAGGGTCGTATACCGTCGTGTGCTCAAGGGTCGTATACCGTCGTGTGCTCAAGGGTCGTATACCGTCGTGTGCTCAAGGGTCGTATACCGTCGTGTGCTCAAGGGTCGTATACCGTCGTGTGCTCAAGGGTCGTATACCGTCGTGTGCTCAAGGGTCGTACCTTCATTCCTCTACTCCCAACACCACCCCCCTCACCCCCGTTTACCGCCCAGGGGTGGGCACAAAAATCCACCTCTAGCTTAATTAACCTTAATTACTTCATTAACTGATTAATTAATCATGTGATACAGCGCCCCTAGAACCCTCCCTTACTACCCAGGGAGGAGAGAGAGAGAGAGAGAGAGAGAGAGAGAGAGAGAGAGAGAGAGAGAGAGAGAGAGAGAGAGAGAGAGAGAATATAAACCATCACCTCCTTGGCTACAAATACAATAACCCCACAATAAACGAAATATATATATATATATATATATATATATATATATATATATATATATATATATATATATATATATATATATATATATATATATATAATGTGTTTGAGATCAATTAAAAAAAAGATATACTCAAAATAAAATTCTCTGGCATCAATAAAGATTATATATATATATATATATATATATATATATATATATATATATATATATATATATATATATATATAGAAAATAAGATATAAAAAACAGAAGGATCAATAAAAGTCCAAAAAGTATTGTCCTTGGAAACTGTTATTATAAACAAACCTTTGGATATAACATTGAAATAATAATAATAATAATAACAATAATAACAATATATATATCTATAAGGAAAACACAAGTCAACACTTATCAATAATATGGAAATAAGGAACTTTCCAAAATACGTAGAAATACGAGAAAAAAAAATATATATATATATATTATTAACAAGAACATTAAAATCAAGTATACTTAAAGAAACACAAAGTTAAAAATATGAATAATAAAATTCTTAGAAAATATAAGTGTCGGGATATATATATATATATATATATATATATATATATATATATATATATATATATATATATATATAGTTCAAGGTGGTCGTTAGACATAGCCTCAGTGTACATAAGGGGAATGTACATAGCAGGGAAGGATGTACATAACAGATGATGGTGTACACAAGAGGTTAGCGTGTACACGGGTGAGTGTTTAAAGCTTCTAAACACAGCAGTGAAGATGTACACAGCTCGGGGAACACAACAGGCGTAAACGTACACCAGCCATGAAGCACAGCATGCTATTGTGTACACAGCACATGAAGGTGTACACAGTCCTGGTACACAGCAGTGAGTGTACACAACCCTGGTGCATGGAGGTGACTGTCTACATCAGGGGATGGGTGTACATAGCAGATAAGAATGTACATAGCCATGGTGCACAGCAAGTATAGGTGTGCATAGCCAAAAAACACAGCAGACGGGTGTACATAGTAGATGAGGTGTACAAAACCCCGGAACACAAGTGAGGATGAACAAAAGTGTGTACACAGCCTTGGTGTAAAGTAGGTGTAGGTGTGTACAGCACGAGAGGGTGTACACCATAGGTGAGGGTACACATACAAGGTGAAAATGTACACAGCAGGTAAAGGTGAACACAGAAAGCGATGGGTGTACACAGCTCTTGAACACAACAGGTAAGAGTGTACAGTTCAGGTGATGATGAACAAAGGGTTTTAGGGTGTACACAACATATGAAGGTGTACACAGCAGATGAAGGTGTACACAGCAGGTGAACCTGTGCACAGCAGTTAGCCTACACAGCAGGTGAAGATGTACACTGCAGTTAGTGTACACAGTAGATAAGGATGTACACAACAGGTGAAGCTGTAAACTGCAATTAGTGTAAACAGCAGGTGAGGATGTACAAAGCAAGTGAAGGTGCACACAGCAGGTGATGATATCAACAGCACATGAGGATGTACACAGCAGTTAGTGTACACAGCAATTAGTGTACACAGCAGGTGAGGATGTACACAGCAGTTAGTGTACACAGCAGGGGAGAATGTACACAGCCGTGGTACAAGGTAGATCTGACTCATTTTTGGAACAATAGTTGAGGATGTAATAAGTACGGATGAGGGGGTGGGTCTTGGTACAACCACAGGTGGCATGTACAACCCTTGGTACAACCAGATACAACCACAGGTGGTGTAACCAGCGTCGGTACAACCAGCGCTGGTCGGATCAACGCCACAGGATACAAGGGCTCCTGAACCCATGGCACTGGTGAGGGATGGTGCCCACCCATCACCAACCCCCTTCTTCAGCGGCTACAGTGGGAGCTGCACAAGGTCCTCACAAGGCAGCAAAAGCTCCTTGCGAGTGCCCGAAAGTCCCCTCTGGAATGGTTCCATGGTCCTCAGAGGCAGAGTTCCCTACGAGTCTCCATAACTTCCCTGGATGGACCCTTAGGGGTCCTCAAAGGCAGTCTCAGGGTTCCCTGCGAGTCCCCATATGTTCCCTGGCCTGGTCTCTCAGGGTCCTGAAAGGCAATCAGAGTTCCCTGTGAGTTCCTGAAACTTCCCAGGAGTGGTTCTGCGGGAGTGGACTCTCATATATGTTGATGTGGTTCAGTCCCTCTATCTGGACATACTTGGCTGGAGTGGCTGGCCTGGAAAGCTTCGCGAGCTCTTCCTGGATCTTCTTGGCCTGCTCCTCCAGCAGCTGCACCTGCTTCTGCTGTTCCTCCTGCTGGCGGAGCTGCTCCTTGAACTCCTCATAGTCCTGCCGCATGTGGGGATTCTTCTCCATCTCGTCCTCCAAGTTAGAGAAGAGATGTTTGGTGAGCTGTGTGTTGAGGCCACGCATGAGCATGATAGTGTACATCCCCACCACCACCATCACTATCAGAGCTTGGAAAAGCTTTGCCGCCTCCACCATCACGTTGGCCCATCAAATACCAGTCAAATATAAATTCCAAAGTAACTGTGGTTATCACAAACACAGAGAAATGATGACAACAGTCATCAGTCTTGTGCCACAACACCAAGTTCTGAATGACGTGACATCGAAAAAGTTTTTTCCCAGCTTCAGAGAAACTACCAGGACAGTAGTTTTCTGAAGCAGTGAACACCCTGACAACACTAACTACACCACCTGTCCATTCACTATCTAATCTTCAGGTGTTGGTAGTATTGTCACAAGGTTCTAGCTCGAACTGTATGCCTCCTCGGCTGAAGACGAGGCACCAGAGTCAGTCCCACCAAGTCTGCAGACGTTGGGGAGTATCATCACAATGATTTGTCTCACAATGGATGGGTTTCCCAGTTGAAGAAGAAGAGGTCCTGGAATATGTCCTGCCACCACTGCATGCGCTAATAGTAATGTCACGATGTTATGATTTGCAAGACTTCCTTAGTTGAATAGATCCCAAAACATGTCCCACCACCTCTGGGAGTGTACGCAGTGCCGTCAGAATGCTTTTTTTTCAGCTCGTACAGGATTGAGTCCTCAGCTGAAAAGGAGGCCCTGGAGCATGTCCCAAAACTTCTGGAGCTGAGGCAGCCCGAAAGTGAGGAACATGACAAATGACTGGACATACACAAAGTACTTCATGCTCTCCACAGCCCGGGGGTTCTCAGCCCAGCTGGTCCAGGCCTCCTCCCCATCGCCACCAGATGCCTCGCCAGTGCCCTTGTCACCCTGGCTCTCGTTCTTGGAGGCATCTACGTCTTTCACAAGTGCTTTGTCCTCACGGCGACGCTCCACCTCAAACTCTGGTGCTCTCCTCCCCATCACACCTTCCTTCACAGTCAACAACAACTCCTCTCCACTACTACCTCATGCACATACACACACCTCACAGGTAAATTTCAGAGTCCTCTCCAGTATTCACTGATGGCATGAGAAACTGTGGGAGGAGGATCCAAGTGAGTGACAGGAGGGACTGTGGGAGAGTGAGTGGCCTGGGGCAGTCACCTCGTCAGCCATGGCTGGATGACGGAAGCCTTACAACCTCAAAGTCACTTCTTCCCTCTCCCCACCACCACCACTAACATCACAAGCGGCTCTCCCCCCCTCCTTCAACATCTCACGCATAGCTGTACACCCTGTATTCTTTACCTCACCCCCTAACTATACCCACCTCAATTCACTCCCACTGCTGTTATTTTTCCCTACATCAACAGCTTGGTACTCCAACAATATCAACACTAGCTCTGTTACTCTGACCATATCAACACTTCCTCTGTGACTCTAAATCAAAACTGACTCTCCATTTTATCCATTTCAAGACTAATATTTTCTAAGCACTGCAACACTTTACAGTACAACTTGATCCATGTCAACAATGCCACTCCAACATCCATATCAAAAATACTTAGCAAACCTATTCCTTCCAATACTAACTCAAATACCTCATCTCCAACAACATTCACTGCCCTATTCTACTCATGACAATAATAATTCTTACATCCCATACTAACCCCCATATCAATAACAAAAAAGTTATCTCCTTCAACTAAATCACCAGTAACCCTTTTAAGCAAGCCACATCAGCACCAAATGTTGCTCCACCTACAGCAATAATAAATGTGAATCTAGCCATGTCAAGACAAATTCTAATATACCACAGACACAAACCATCTACTATAGTCAATTCTTGTGCAAAACATATCAACAAACTAAAAATACTAGTGGCCAAGAGGCTATAGCCTCAAACAACCTAATTTAGAAGAGGAACATTGTAATTTTGCCCCAGATCAAGCTGAGGAAGCAAACATAACCCTCCCAAACACACTTGAGATTATGCAAGCTTCATAGATAAAGATGTCTGACAGAAAACATCGGGATACAATAAGAGATCCAATGGTACCACCACTACAGAAGGAATGCCAGGACACAGTAAGGCACCAGACAGCAGCATCAAAACAGAAGAGACACTGAGATACAGTAAGGCATGACCAACCATGAGAGACACTGGGATACAGTAAGGCATAAATGTAAGAGATGCTGGTATAACCACGAAAAGAGATGCTGGGCCACGATAAGGCACCATAACAGGAGAGACATTAAGGTATACTAAAGCACCAGATGGCAGCACTACCACAGGAGTAGTGCTGGGATATACAGTAAGGCACCACTGCAGGTGGGATATGACAATTTGGTTACACACCAGATGCCAGCACCTCCACAGGAGGGGAGGGTAAATGTCAAATGTGGCCAATGGCTTCAGGACCTTCACGGGAAGACCCAGTAATGTCTGCTGTTCGCCTACCCACCACCTACCACCACTATATGGTAATTGATTTGTAACATGTCCTACTTCAGAAACATGCTGGATATACAGGATTTCTATAACAAGGCTTACAACCTCAAAAGGCAATTTTCCCAGAAAGGGTGCAATTTGTACAGGATCATACAAGGAAAAAAAATTCTAAATCAAACATTTCTAAATCAGCAAGTCCATGATTGAGCAAGCCTTATCCAAAGCCTTACAAAAATTCTTCTACAATTCTCTTTATCTTAAATAACAAATTAACCTTTAGCCTTTAGTGTACACTGTACTCATCCATAAGTCTGATGTATGGACTATGTGGTGGAGTGAAGCAGAGAACTTTAATAAGTTATTCCCACATATGAGAAAAAGAGAAACGATTTCAACTGTTAATGAAAAACTGGTAATAATAAAACAATATGAAAATAAATGAAAAACAAAGTATCCATTTTGAAAACCATGATGATTACATCAAGAATAAAATGGCATAAACAGTAATATGGGTGTACAGTAAAACATCAATATAATGGGAATCTACTCTCCATCTCCTGTGACAGATGTGGGCAAGCCCTGGGATTCGCTGACTCCATCTACCCATGAAACTACGTTTCTAAATTGGTCATTGTCCTTAATATTTTTCAAATAAAACATGAACAAGACAATGACTATCCACCAGATTTCTCAGGTATTTTCTTGCCATACATAGAGATCAAAATCTCATTTTCTGCAGAAAAATAATTCTCAATAATCAGTAACACAAAACATGCATATTCAATAAAATTCCCAACAAAAATATCTTTAACCAATTACTATATACAGGAAGTACATCAAAAGAAAATTTTCAGGATCCCTTTTCCAAAGCACTACTTTTCCGATATCTAACTGCTAAAGCTGATGGTGTCTGCAGTCTTTAGGCCTTTTAAGCCCAACAGCTGGGCAGATCAGGCATACTAAACAAGAATATCCAAGTTCTTGAAAATTTTTAACGAGCCACCCTACACTGATTTCCATTGGTACTATTAGCAGCGAGGGAAGTCTTGGCCCAAAATGCTTTCAGTTTCCTCAAATTCTCCAATGGCATCTACACTAAATTTAATGGGGTCACTGCCTACTCCCCTACTCCTTCCATCCCTTCCACATCAGTACTGGTTTGTCTTCTAAATACCTTTAAGACCTGACCATCCAGTATTTCCCATGTATATTCTCTCTAAATAAATCTTTTCTCTTTCATGTCTTAGGTTCCAGTCACAGACAAAAGTCTTCATCAAAGCCAGACCTTACTTGAGACATTATCAAAAGTGTTATGTATGGAACACTTGTGTTACCTACAGTGCAACATAATTACTGGGAGTTTAATGAGAAAGGGTGAAAATATTGTTTGAAAAATAAAAGCATCTGTATGAAGCTCCATGGCCAAAGGTGGCATTTATTTCATGTTACGAATCAGGTTAAGTTTAGAGTTGAACATTTTTATAGGGAGCTTAACTCAAGCAAAATCCTATGTAGTCATGGGCAATATACTAGTAGTCATGGGCGATATACTATTTAATCCTTGAGACTCTGCAATATAACTGTAATCAATTTCATGACCATTTGCTTTAAAATCTTCCAAGTTATGACCAAGGTTAATATGCGGGTTAAAGTGCTATTCTTGATGACAGAATGATGAATGGATAGTCAGATGGATGATAGAAGGACAAAAAGACATTGTAGGACAAAGACAGATGAATAAGGGACAAACAAATGATAGACGACAAAGACAATGGTCAGTGTGAACTTCTAGCATCTGCTTTCCATGTAGGAAGCAAAAAATTGGTTTTATTTCATAAAGAAGTAGAGAAAAAGAAACATTAGCAGGCAACCTAAAACAGGGCTTATTTACAGAGTAGTGAGGAGAAAAGAAAAAAAATAAGTTATGAGTTTTGGAGGGAAAGGGTAATCTGCCTTCCAAAATGAGGCAGGTCAGAACCATTATGAAAGACACAAGAGTTCTTGTGAATACTGTCTGCACTTCCAGCACTACCCAACACAGAACTGAATTCTAAATCCTATTAAACTGATGTAATTCATGAGCAAGATTTTCACCACTTTGTACACTCTATCCACAGCTTACATAATAACCAACAAATTAGATTAAGCATACTGACAGGCATACGTAATGAACATACTAACTACCTAGCTAATAATTACAGAGGCAACATTAACAATCAGGACAATATTTCCACAACTGTATTTTAGTAAATGACTATTACCGATTGTTTTTCTATCACTGTACTCATTCATAATGCTGATATACCCAAATAACTCCATGCTGTTTCTTTTCTTTTTGGAATAATTGAGAAGAAAGTCATAAAGTACACAAAGTCAGCACAATGAGTAGTTCCATACTTTTGCCATAAGTGAAAAACATATGACCCCATTCAATTTCCATTCATCCAGTACAGATTTTTCTAAAAAACATTCTGACATTTAAAACTATCTTTCTTTTATAATGTAGTTTGCTGACATGAACAGTTTATATCAAGCACTTATTGTGGTAAACCTCATGATTTTAACCTGAAACATGATCCAAGTCCAGAAGTCAAAACCACCTGTCAGTTCCAGTCTGACAATGATAGTGCTGAAAATCATTCATCGTAATGTTCAGAATTAACAATGACAACAACAAACACAATTAAAAATGAAAACTTACAAATCACATGACAATGATTAGCTGTTCAATATCATCAAGGATTTTGATGTTTTATTGAATATGTTAATCATATTCCTACCTGGAGATGAAAGAAAACATCCCCCACTTCTAAGCATAGAATGATTACAGTCTTATCTTATTACTGTAACTCTATTCTTACCAAGATACTATCAAAGCCTTCTTTTTTATAGAATAATTCAAGACCTGCCATTAGGCACTATATAATCCAAACATCAGGTAATGCAATTAGAATGATGAAAATATCTATGTTCTAAAATTGCACAAGAGACAGTCATCTCACATCATAGACCAGTAAACTATGTTTGTACTATAAACCATCAACAAGATCCAACACATGAATCATCAAATGGCTTTAGATCTAACCTAGGTCTGTCCTATATCAGAAATACAATCTTTGTTCTATGGTTATGTGAGAAACTAATTGCTTTAGCATACCAAAATTATCAGACAAAAGCCTAAATCTTTGCTGGGAGCACTGGTAATACAATCTTCAGGTTATGACACACAAAAACCTAGAGATTATTTCATTCCCAAAATCACAGTTTTGCCTTATGAAATTTTCATTATATTTTACTAAATAACACCTGAACAAGGACATAATACAACATCACTGCCATTACCGCTACTGATTCTGTTATATACTGAAATTCCTTCTGCATCAAGGACATCTGGGAATATTTACAATACTATATCTTGAATATAACTAAAGTCAAATGGTGGTGTTGAGAAATAGGTATCGCAGAGGTGGCAATGGAGAGAGGGCAGTAATGGAGTGAGAGTGGCAAAGTAGTCACAATGATGAAAGTATCAGTGTTCCAAAATTTCAAAACAGTCAAAAGAAATTAGAACATGGAAACCAATTTTTCCATATGAAACACAAATACAAGAACGACAATGACACCACCATGAAATAATATGACAAAGAAATTTTATAACCATTCAAGAAAATCAATGTTGGAGGCTTGTTTAAAACTTCCTCATCTTAGATTGGGAACAAGCCATACCGTTGTTCCTTTTTCTTACCAGCCAGGTTGTTTGAGGCAGTTGCCGGCAAGCCTATGTACCCTCCACATCCTGTACTTTATAGATACTTCCCGCTAACTTTTTACATGTCTACACAGAGCACTTTCTAGAACTTAAAAGGATTCATTTAAAGAATATGGGCATCACATGTTTACGTGTTTTCTTATATCGATAATACCTCTTTATTCTAATGGCATTATTCTATAATGCCTTTCTTAAATCTCATGCTTTTTAAAGCTGACTGTGAATTAGCTATTCCAAACTACAATATTTGTTGTGTAAATTACATATATACTAACTGTGCCACAGAGAATATAGTCCAATTGATTTCAGTAATTTCCAGTGACTATGAAGTTAGAGTGTGCTTATAATAATATTTGCACATATTCTCACATAAGAATTCAACTAACCTTGAGAGGTGGTGCTAACATAAAACAGAATTCTCAACTAGACGGCATAAATCCTCTGTAACGTCACTATCCATTTTGCCTCACTTGTTTCGAGAAGTCAAACAATTCACCAAGACATATCAGAAGAAACAATACCATAGTTGTTTTTGTGTTCTCTAAAAGTCATGTTATCTAAGATACTTAATCTTACATCTTTTTTTACATTTCTCTTCCACAACAGATGGTAGTTTGCATCTTGTGTTCTATATCTGTTTTTCATATCTTTTTCCTACCTCAATCAAGCAATTGAAATCTACTTTTGTTAAAGCAGGTGGCAACACTCGAAGACTTCAGTAATGCCCAACAACAGTCTCTCCATTTCCAATGACAGTGAAATATCCACACTTTCTCTGGTATCATCAGGAAATGATGAAACAAAGCCATGGTTAGTGCTTAAATTTATGTCACAGCAGAGGGGTCAATTTAATTTCTTGGAAGTGTAAAACTTAGTATCTAAACTTTTTGCTTGCTCACAATTCCCTTAACTTCCATCTCCCTGCCCTCCTTCATCAAGATCTTATCATTGACATATTAAGTATAAGAGATAGCAACAATCACAATGGAGTGATTCATTTATGTTTAAATTTCAAGCCAGAAAAATCTTCAGCTATTATCGAAGAAAACAGTAAGGTAAGCTTTTCTATAAGCCGAATCTGCTTTCCAGATGAGTATATTGTCTTTAATACATATACAATTGAAAACTTCTCAAACAGGGGAATGGCTCAGATAATATGGGAATATGCAGGCTTGAGCATACAGAAATTACCAAAATAACATAACAACGTAGCTTAGGTTGTTTTCGACTCTTGGGTTTTAATAGCACAACCTTATGTATGATGAGTTGTAGTTTTCTTCAGTTAGGTACTATGTACCCTAAAAAAAATCAACTTAATCTAAATCACATTAAGGATATGCAAGTTTCACTGTTAAATCTGAATAAAACCTAATCTAAAGTATGTTTAATTTAGCAAAGTGGAGTTTGGACTCCCAGTGAGAATGAACTTTTCAGTCTGGATCTTTTTCATACAAACTTTCAAGATAAGATTCATCAAACTAATAACATCTTACAAAGCATTCATGCTCTTCAGATAAGAACATTTTACTACTATTTGCTAGTACCATCTTTCAAGATGGGTGAAACTGTCACTTTGATGAGATATCTAAAGATCATTCGCAGCTTGATCTTGGCAGTTCATTCACAGCCCAATTTGACTTTTTCTATCAATATAACCACTACGAACAACTGGATTACTCGGAAATACTCGACAACTATTCTGTGAAGCACACAGAGAACACTATACCAATTCTGTACAATGTATATACAGAAGATTTCTTTTTCCTTTAAGAACAAAATCTCCCAT
>NC_092255.1:4871614-4949114 GCF_036320965.1 Panulirus ornatus | reverse complement strand
CAATCACTTGCAGATCTTCTTCAATCACTCCTTTCATTACTCTGTAGCTCTCCAAAAAGTACCTAAATACTGTTCCTTTTGAAAGGTAATCATTAAACAACAACAAAAGGCTCCACTCACCATCACAAATATCTGCCTCAAGGATAATTTCAACCAAATGAATGTCACACCTCGTAAGCTTCAAAGGGGGAAGCAATATTTTCTGTCATCTCTTGAAAAATATTGATTGTTGAACCCAAGTCAAGCTGCAGGATGCATGCTGGCATTAGTTCTACTGGTGTGAAATAAAATTCACATTCAAAATGAAGAGATTAAGCAAATCATAAATTTACAGTCTCATGATGAAAACCTCTAACATTACAATTATATAGAAAAAAATGGTTAAAGATGAGTGAAAGCTTTTAAGTATGTGATACACAACCAAAAAAAAAACAAAAAAAACATTCATTTTCATAATGATGCTTCTATGGGTAACCTCAGCAACTTCAAAATGATAATGCAATATTCAAAACGGAGGGTAAAGTATACGCGTACATTTTGTATAAGATTTATTTCATAATTTCCTAATCAGCATTTCATATGTGAAAAACCTAAATTGCTGAAAAAATTCAATGAAAACATCCTCCATACTTTACAGGAACTGGCAAACAGTACTTCACTATGTTACATGGTGACGGCTATTAATTTCGATATTTCAATGAAGACAACTGAAAAATGTCAGTTAGACATTTTAGTTCTCCCCAGACAAAAGTTATCGAGCCATGTGATACTTGGGTGTTCTTACCAGTAACTTATCTTTACATACAAAGATACTATACAAAGCTTTTAATTCCATCATTCATGTATGGGGAAATTGGAGCACTTTACACAATTCCACCATTCATGTATGGGGAAATTGGAGTGCTTTACACAGACACCTTCTCTTGGCATCCATACAAATTTAACCAAAGTGACTGACCATTCCCAGTTCTTGCTGATACAATACATTACATCTTAATATACTGATTCATCAGGTTACAAAAGCGGAAAAACAATAGCCTGAGTCAAAAATTAGATATCTTATTTCTTTTCATCTTTTTTCTTATCTTTATCCTTATCTTTATCTTTATCTTGTTGTGTGAGTGAGTCAACAGCTTCCTTCACTACCAAACTTTGAGGGTCTACTCCCGGCAAGTTTTGTAACACGCTTTCTAAAAAGGCTGGATCTGCCATAACTTGAGAGAAATCTTGCTCCTCCTCTTCCTTTTTCACCTGCAACAGTACAAATAAATGCATATATAAAAACACCTTTCCTTTTCCTTTATGCATGCTCACTGTTTCCTGCATTTAAGAGGTACTGCCATGAACAGACAAAAAAAAAAAAGGCCTCATTCGCTTACATTCCTTCTCTAGCTGTGATGTGTAATGCATAAAAACCATAGCCCCTATCCACAATCTGACCACAAAAAGATTTTCCTAGTTTCCACCATCGGTTCATATGCACTTCATCCCAAGTATACCACATCGCTCCAATTTACTCTATCCTGAACATACAAGATCCAAGTACTCAAAATCTTTTTCACTCCATCCTTCCTTCTCCAATTAGGTTTCCCCTTTCTCTTTCTCCCCTTCACTTCTAATGCAAATATCCTGTTAGTCAACCTCTCACCACTCATCCTCTCCATGTCCAGACAATTCATCACAGCCCCTCCAGTTCTAACAACCACATACTTCTTATTACGACACCTCTCTCTTCCCCTATCATTACTTAATCGATACTCGCACACCACATATTGCCTTTAAACATTTCATTTCCAACACATGCACCCCCCTCCATGCATTCTAATCTACAGAACATGCCTCACATCCATATATAATCGACAGGACAACTATATTTTCAAACACCCAATGTCATCAAGCCAGATAGCAACCACCTCCCTACACACATTCCTCAAAAGGTCCCAGAACCTTCATTGCCTCACCCATCCTAAGACTCACCTCCCCTCAAAGTGTGCCATAACTAAAACAAGCACTGCAACCAACCAATACTTATTTCTACTATATGGACTTGTAACACAGCAGAAAGTACAAATGAATCTATAGAACAGTAATGATACCATATTTAACATAATCATAAATCACATATACGTAAATGGTGACTGACGTGTGTTCAATTTCTGTCAGGATTTCTACTTACACATGTACTTCCCCAGGGATACATAAAAAAGAACATTACCCTCATATTCCCCTATTTCACAGAGTATAACTTTAAATGGGTGGGAATTGGAGGCCAAAACCCTTCCCATTCTTTAATTCAATTTCTAAGATATGGAACATGAGAAGGATCCAAGCAAGAAGCATTCATCCCCCTCAAAGACTCAGGCTAGCATGCAAGAATATGCATGGATGTAACCAGGATGAAGAGATAGGTGGCATGTTTGGTGAGAAAATTCTAAGCAAAACTAGGCTCACGGGAAAGGATGTAGAATGATTTGGAAACGTCCCTGGGTTAATGTCTGAGATAAGTGTGAGGTGGAGAGCAAAAGATGTGACGGTACTTCTGCTGAAAGGGTTAGTGCGGGATTATGCGGACTTGTTTGGAAGTGAGCCCCAGAATGACTTGGGTGAAAACGAAGATGGATCACAAGAAGTGGATGATCATATTTCTTGCGCACCTCGTAGCTAGAGGAATGAGGAAGAGAGTAGAGTGTTTTGGGAGGAGTTAAGAGAGTGTATCAACAATTTTGATGCAAGGGATCAAGTGATAGTGATAGGTGATTCGGTTATGAGAGAGGGTGACATGGCAGTGTTGTGGATATAACTGGAGGGTATGGGGTACCTGTTGTGAATGAAAACAAGTATGGTGTACAGCTTGAGTGCTGTATGTTGAAAGTGACTGGTTACCAGATATGCTTAGTTGAAAAAGATAGACATACATAAATATACAAGAAGGAGCGAGAGTAGTAGTGAGCATTTATCAGATTATGTACTAATTGAAATGCATACAAAAGACACACTTCTGGATGTGAATGTACTGAAAAGGCCAGCTGGTAGGATGTCTGATCACTTCCTGGTGGAGGAGAGAGTGAAAGTTTGTAGAGGCTTTAGGAAAAGCAAAACAGATTTGGGCGGAAAGCACTCTAAAACCCTATTTTCAAAACTTTTTTTCCTCCTACATGGAAGGTGATAATGCAAGAAAAACAACGAAATGGAATAACTTCATGCAAATTCACAACAATCAGCAAATGTATAATTTTGACAAAATGCAGTCAAGAAAGACGAACCTCTCTTTTTTCAGCAGGCTTAGATGATGAAGGAGGATCTACATCCATCGGTTCATCCTTTGGTTCTGTCAAAGAAGCAATATATATGAATAATTCATTTGTTGCATGCCAAGAGTAATTCCCAAAACATATATAACTTAAAATTTTACTTTGCTTAACAAGTGACGTAAGTAAGTTACACTACATTAGTAAATCAACTACACAAATAAACATATACATAAATATTTCTTTACATTCAAATGCCTCTAACACCTTAGAGACACAGAATCAAGAACGTTCAGCCAGCCAGCTGCCATATTTGCACAGAACCACTCTCTTCCTGTCATGTACAATGGACCGAAACCAGATCCTATCATAAGCAGACAAGCCCTACATACTATTTCACGGTTTACCTTAACTGCCTTACATTCCTTTGTTCAACCCACTGGCTAGTCCATCCCCCCTTCAAACGCACACACACCCATGGTGTAGTGGTTAGCGTTGCTCACACAGAGCTCGCCAGTGATCAAACCCACATAAGTTCAAATCCTAGTCATACCAGCTGGTTCTCAGTCCACCCAGGGGTTCATCCCCCCCCTAAGGGCTGGTTGATAAAATCAGCACCTGGCAAAGGCTAGGTGTGTGTGTGTATGTGTGTGTGTGTGTGTGTGTGTGTGTGTATGTGTGTGTGTGTGTGTGTGTGTGTGTGTGTGTGTGTGTGTGTGTGTGTGTGTGCAAACATACATAGGAGTGAAGACATGGTAAAGAAACACAAGGTTAAGAGATGGGACAACGGGAGAGTAAAACTCTCCCTGCAACACACAAATAGGAATCACAAATAATAATCACACATCAAGTATCAAAATAATCCATCACATTCGATCACTTGCATGCTTCTTACCATCTGCCATGTGCAGGCCCCAAAACCCCCAAAGCATCTATCAATTTTTCCTTCCATTGCCTCAGTCTCCCACTCATCTTTGCTCCTTCCACTCCTGACAAACAGATCATCTGAAGTTGGTAATTTTTGCTCATCCTCTCCATTCGTATGAACCATGTCAGCAAACCCAAGTCAACCCTCTCCATCAAATGACGCTAATTACCACACTTCTTTCTTAAAGTATCATTTCTTTCATGATCAACCTGTCTCATTCCACATATCACCTTTAGGAACTCTATTTCCAACAAGTAAACCCTCCTCCTTTCTCTTAAAGTCAAGATCCATGATTCACAATCATGATACAATGTTGAAAATACTACTACTTTAAACATACTGATCTTTGCCCTGATGACAATGACCTCTCCTACTCACTTTTTAATGCAATCAGGGCCTTAGCTCCCTCATCCATGCAGCGACTCACTTCTTCCCCATAGTTTCATCTACTACCACATCCTATCCTCTTCCTCCTGTTCAAGCCGATTCAAATGAAATCATGCTCAAACCACCATGTCTCACCCCCAGCCATCCTGCTGCACATCAGCACCTGTCTTTTGTTAAAATTTACTCTCAACATTCTCATCTTATGAACTCTCCCAGAATCTGTGACCAATATCTGTAGTTCTCTCTGGATTCTGTGACTAAAGCCACATCATTTGCAAAGAAGAGATTCACCTACCATGACTCCCAGCATACCAAAGACCCTTGAATTTACCTCCTTCACCATCTGATCCATAAACAGATCAAACAATCATGAAGACATCATACATCCTTAATGGAGGTCCATCTTCAAAAGGAACCACTCACTCTCTTCCCTTCTCAACTGTACACATCTTAGCCTTACTTGCTTGGTGATATCTCATCAATGAGTACAGTAACTTTTCATTTAACCACATAGTCACAACGCCTTCCATAAGATCTCTTTATCAACCTTACCATATCATGGTTTCTCTAAATGCATAATGCTACATACAATTCATACACTTTCTTCTGGTATTTCTTAAAAATTCTTTACAGCAAAACCTGGACCACATACCTCTCATGAAGCATAATCCCTCGTCCCTAAGTCAAATGTCCTGTGCATGCCACTATCCCCTCAATCACTACTATTATATATGTTTCCTAATATACTTACCAGACTCAAATAACCATAATTCAAATAAGCAATTTTGTAGCTTCTTGCATCTACATAAGAGCACTAAACATGCACCTCACCTTCTTCTGGCACCTCATCCTGGGCTATACACAGACTGCACAGCTTAATTAATCAAAAAACAACATACATAAAACTAAATGTATACAAAGTAAATGTGCAGTAAATAGTTCTATATTCATGATCTATTCAAAGTAACTAAAAACAAAATTCAGGAAAACAGACAAGCAAATTCATGTTCCCAAACTAATTTCTTAAGATTCCAAGACAAAAATTTATATGGATAATGAATTCTATTAAGTGCTAGTTCTAAAGTCACCCTCATGCTCTTCACACATTCTTATTCTCTTCAGTTTAAGTTCTAATCACCAGTCACATTCCCCCTCTACCATGAAACTAGCCCAAGTCCCCTCATATTACTTCTACCACCCTGACACAATAGCAAGTATACTTTATGATTAGCTTCTGTATCCAGTCATTCTCTGAATATGAAAATGGGCAGCAAATTATTGATAAAACATAATGAATGTCTTCATTCTTGATGCCACCCAGCCCCACAGGAAACAGCATCGCCACCCGTGTCAGCAAGGTAGCACCAGGCAACAAAACAAGGAAAGGCCACCTCTGGTTACACTCATTCTCTACCTGTTACGTGTAATGCAAGGAAACTACATCTCCCTATCCAGACCCCACAGACCTTTTCGTGGTTTACCCCAGACATTTCACATGCCCTGTTTCAGTCCATTGACAGCACGTCGACCCCAGTATACCACATCATTCCAATTCACTCTATTCTGTGCATCCCTTTCACCCTCCTGCATATTCAGGCCCCAATTGTTCAAAATCCTTTTCACTCTATCCTTCCACCTCTAATTTGGTCTTTGACTTCTTGTTCCCTCCACCTCTAACACACATATCCTCTTTGTCAGCCTCTCCTCACTCATTCTTTTCTGATGTCCAAACCATTTCAACACCATTTAAGTCTAGTGTACTATTTCTACCTCCCACTAAGCAAACAAAAGAAAAAATATCCAAACTGACGTACTGCAGTCCTGCATGGAAATTTGCATTGCATAGGCAATCTGTTCTTCCTCAGTCATGGCAGAGAAATCAGGGATGGTTGCAGATGGAAAGCTGCTACCTGAGCCACTGCTCTTGCCAGTAGTAGCAGCAGTACCACTGGTGACGTTTGTACCTCCGGTAGTGCTGGCGCTAGTGGTCTGTGGTGCACTTCCTGCCTCCAGGGACATGGCCAGGGCCTGCTGCAGCATTTCTTCTTCAGACTGACCACCAGCTGGAAAAATAGAAAAAAAAAAAGTCTTAAACCATAGCCAGTCTTGTAAAACGTTTGTGAATGATGACTTCATTTGAAGAAACAATGAAAACGTACACAGGTATTAAGATTAAAAGTTGAAAAAAGGTAAAACACTGATACTAACATAGTTCTCGAATATGCTGTAAGAAGAAAGATGCCTTTTATATCATTACAATACCATTTAGAACATTAAGGCAGAAAAATTAAGAATGTCTGTAGCTCAGGAGTTCTGACTATTGCTGTAGGCCTTAGGAGTACTATATACTAGAAATTAAGTACAATTCAAATGCGAATCAATGTAACACCAAGGACTAAGGTACAGAGACTCAACAGGAAAAAACTGATGGAAGTGAGGTGTTAATTGTAACAAGAGGCCCAGAAATACAAACGGAACTGGGTCTGATATGCCTCTCCAAGCCCTGGTTGCTAAACTACTTAACTTTGGAAGAATGAGTGGAACAAAGCCCTCAAATCTTGGAAATGGTGTCAAGAAATAAAATGCGCACGAGGGAATCCAAGCATTCTAGGCTTATGCAATAGGAGCATAGAGTGTGCATGAGCCAAAAGTATGTTTTACATACTTTGTAAACCAAAAATTCTATCACTAAATGTGCAGACATACAAGAATAAGCATGGTGCAGTTTATGATAAAGTACCTGCAATGACATTAACAGTGAAAGCAAAGAGAGATGAAAAAAAAGAATAATAAATACAATGAAGTTCAATAACCCAGCAAATTCTGAAATATCAGAATTACTGTACTGTGTGGAACGAGGAAGATTGGTTTGCACAGATAGCCCACCTTCTGGCTGCTGAGTGGGCTGGGGAGTAGGGGTTGTGGATGGTGGCTGAGGTGCCGTCTCCATAGGCGTGGCAGTCGTGGTAGACTCCTGAGCAACACGTCGTTCCTCCTCCTGCTGCCGTTGCCTCTGCTCTTCCATTGACACACGCAAGGCCTATAAAAAGAAAATGAAAAAAATCAAAACATTGCATCTGCTATGAATATCTACCTGCTTGGTAATAAAATAAATCTAAAATCATTCCATACCATAAGGACCACAATATTTCCTGAACAACTCTGCACTGACACTGCTAACAATCACAAGTGTTATGATTACTCTGATGAAAAATCAAACCACCTTCAACATCCTGTTTTCACAGATGAGCGTAACAAATTTAACCAATATAACAGTCCAATTAGGAAAATTCTGTGTCAATGACTTCATACACGGAACAACCTTGACGCCATGCTTTGGTTGCAACTCCTGCTGCTAGTGGTGGTGGTGTCATTGAGGTTTCCATCCCGGCATCTTAGAGCAAGATGTTGACTAAATATTGTGAATCCTTCTACAAATGAGACACTTTGGATGGACCCCTTCCCCCATGCCTATCTCTATCCACATAATCACTATTTCCAATACTGAAGCCTTACTAGGCAGTAAAACCACACTGTCAAACCCAGTACCCCAAAAGTGACATATCGCACAAAAGGTTAACCTCCAGGTAAAATGCTCCATCTCAGATACAGAGATTATCTTCCAAACTGTCCCTCCCTGGGAGCAATGACTTGATTCTTCTCTCACCCACCACCTACACATTTGCTGGTCCAGGTGACAGGAATACTCATTCTCCTCTACTAGCTCAGTCAGGAAGTATGTGGGAAAATTCTGATGATCACCAATATCTTCCTTTCACTTTCAAATAATTGGAATTTAACCACTTATGCATCCACTGTTTACCACCAGGGTTTAAGTCAAACAAAACATTACCTGTGCCATAACTTAAATACTGATTTATGATGCAGTCAACAATGAAAATGAAGCATCTTAATTTCAGACATATGAAAGCCTTCCTAACGAAAATGTTAGTGAAAGTCTTTCTTAAAATTTTAGGACAAAATATGAAAAGTAATTAATCCTACTAAGCAAAATATCAACAAAGACAATACTAATATCAAAACAAAAGCGACAAAGCATTACACTAGCAATGTGTATAAAGTTCAACACTTAAGCATCCTTACCAGAGCAAGTTCAGGATCCTCATTCGGGTCAACACCAAACTCAAAGCCTCCTCCAGTAGCAAAGCTAGCAGCAGGTCCTCCATCCTCACCCTGATAAAACACAGAAAATTTGCATGTGTGCTTGCAGGCCAAACTTTGTAATACACAAACTGATGGAAAATATATACAGTAAATACAGAAAACTCTGCATTATCTTCATGTCAAAATCATGCAATTCTGTTATCTTCAAAAAGTGAGGTGAAAGACATCATTTGCATCAATGTCTACCACCTGTAAATATTCTATCATTGTAATGGCTTAATAACATTCTATTCATAAATAATACACAAACGGGCTCACATATACAGCATTTCATAATTCACAGTTTTCTCAATACAAATATTTATTGATAGTTTAAACTGAAGTCATTACCACCAGTAATGCTGACAATCCCAGTGCCTTGGAAATGTTAGAAAAATCTCACTTCAACCTTCCTCTAAACCAGAAGTCTAAACTAATTAACCATTTTTTAGTTATGGTATCCAATGAAAAGTGCAGCGTTTCATTCAACTGAAACCCTACTCTTTTGGAACAAGAAGCAAACTCACGATACATTAGCCCATGGATATATCTATATTCACAGATGGTTACCTTGGATCAGAAACAACTTGTAAAATAACTAAGATCCTGTGAGTATGTATATATGCAGTTGAAGAATATTTCGTAAATGCCCACTGACCTCCAAACACACATACAGAATATACTCATGAATTTGCCTTTTTTCTTTTTTAAACCAGTCTTTCCTAATCACCAATGCTTTTTCAGCAACAACTCAAGTTGTTTCACATTTTCACTCACTGGGTACCTAATCACCCTACCTATACCCTCAACTGACACATTATCCATTCTTGCGTACTTTTATAAATATATTAACACCCACAGGCACATATGGAGGCCTAACAGGAGTAGAAAACCCTTCTTGTTCTGAAGAAGCAGGTAATTAAAAAACAAAAATTGATAAGAGCACATACATACATAAATATACTAACTTTCTGCATAAATGACTTTAAGGGGGAAAAAATGAGGCTTGTAAATCCACAAGCTTGGCTTTCCCATCTGCTACTTACCTGTACGATGGGAGAAGACAAGAGAGCATCAGCCAGGTGTGGTGATGGTGGTACAGTGACCAGATGAGAACTTCCACCTTCACGCCCATTGATTGTGCTCACCATTGTCTCTAACAGTGGCTGATTACACTCCTGGGCCAAAGGTAAAAAAAAAATAAAAGTTTTAGTTAGAATAAAAGTTGCAATACTGAAGTAAGTGAAGACTCGAGTAACACCAAAATATACTAAATATGAGGATCTAGTGACCATCATCCATCAATCTTTTCTGGAAAGTCTTAGTTCAATTTGCTCAATGTTTCCAATGAGATTTTCTAATTTTCACCCAATCACTCACCATTCTACCCAGTGATGATCATACGAGATGCTTGATTGGCACAAAATGAGGAAATCTGATAAAGAGCCAGCCATGGTTCATTTCTACAAAGTCTTTGTTTAACTGACTAAGCAGTTGCAGAGAAGACACAAATGTAAAATGTTTCCACAAAGAGGAAAAATGAGGGACCCAAATTAATGAAGATAGCTTACCAGGTGAAATGATATGAACCAAAGGTTCAGGTTGGCCTGAACTGCTCACGTAGCTCCAAATGGCCTAATAGATACACTGGATATCGGAATGGCACAAACAGAGGAAATAACAAGAGGACCATCCATCAATCATTTCTCTAAAACTCTCAATCAATCTGCTCAGTGGCTTCATTTAAGATTTCCTAAACTTCGCCCAATCAAAAAAGAACATCGGCCATGTGATAACTATATCTGCAGCTGGACTGGCATGAAATGTGGAGTCACTTTGGAGATCACTTTGACAAAGCTTCAGTTCATATGACCCATTGATTTCTGAAGAGCACATATTACAAAAAGTCTAGAGAGAGATAACAGTTAACTGTTTACGGTGCAGGTATTCCTCAAGCTTATGGTTATATATTTTCTATAATTCTCAACATTCCATATCACATTCATGCTTAGCAGCAACTCAAAACCATAATTAGCCAATGTATGTAGAATCAGGATTCAGGTTAGTAGAGTCCAAAGAATTTTAGCAGCAAGGTTCTTGAAAAAACAATTCTCAAGAGCAAGTCTTTTTTCTCAAGAACTGCTCTGCCATCACCAAGACAGCTACTGTAACGATGGATATCAATCAGTTTTCAATATCACAAGATACAAGATTTTGATAAAAAAAAATATTTTTGGCATCAGTACATGTTCATCAAAATCCAAAAATCTATCAGTCCAAGAATTACTGAAAAGTTGCTTTATAACTTACTGTCTCACCAAAGTTGATGATGTCGATGTTGACTTTTTCCTTCTTGAGACGTTTAGCTACTTTAATAACTTCCTTCTCATCAGCCTCCACTGGACTACCCACAAAGGCCACAATGCGCATCTTGTGGTTCTTGCTCTGCCGATGCTTCAGGGCCAACTGTAGAAAAAAGAAAATTTTGATTTGATAATATACTGAGAGCTGTAATTTCATATACACATTGGTGAATAAATCCATGACCATTACACTTATATGTGTGCAGGATTGCATATAATGTACCAAAACACTTTTGGAGTCTTTCAAACAATTTGAGCTTTATCTTTACATGCAGAAACTTAAAACTACTTAAACTTTAAAAGCCACAGAAGTAACATACGTGAGCAATGCGGATACCAGTAAGAAGATTAATGTTGCCATTTGGCAACACTTTGTGCAGAGGTGTCAGAATTTTTCCAACATCTGTAGTTAGTGTAGCCAAAACCTCAGTACTGTAAGACAAGAGATAATGTTACAATCATGTATTATCGTCTACATATGACGTGTCTCATCAGTTAATCCCATATTCTAACTGGATAACATATATCAGCACAATGACTGTCATTATATATCAAAATATTCTTTCATCTCAGACCTTAAAATGACTGACATTCAGTAAAGAACTGCAAATTACTGCTAAGACCACTTCCAGTTTAATGGGATGCATCATGTGCAAACAACCTCCACAACTTCACACAGACACATCCTTAAAAAATGTCTATAGATGACCCCAGACTTACGATGGTTCGACTTATAATTTTTCAACTTTTAGAAGCGAGATATTAAACACTTTACAATAAAACTGGCTTTGTGTGAGAGGATTTTGTCCAACTGTCGGGTAATGTAAGTGTTCTGAGAAGGTTTAAGGTATTAAATGTATTTTCGATTTACAGTGGGTTCAGAACGTAACTTCATTGTAAGTTGAGAAGCATCTGTAGTGTGTTTGCTGAAGAAAACTAATCAATGTGTGCTCTGTAATGTATCCACAAACCTGTAGTCATACTCAGTCTCAATAAGGGATATCCCAATTCACTTCAACAAATTCACACCCACAAAAAGTCTGCTTTAAACCTGATCACTTACTTTGCTAAGGTGAGGAGACCAACATTGTTTTCTGGGTTTGAACGCAATTTGAACCGACATATGGTATTGACTGCATCTTGCTGGGCTTGAAGTCGTGTGGGAACATAATCTCCATTCCTCATATACTCACTGTTGTCGACACTAAAAGAAAAAAAGAATGTGTGATCAACAAGATGTCCCATTTGGAAATAGATGAATCATGATACTTTACAAATGAATGACGAAGAGAATAAGGGGAAAAAAATATTAAAACACTACCTTAAGATGAAAAAAATATTAAAAAAAAGATGTAGCTGCTGTTCACATTATTCAGAACTACATTGATTTTTTTCCAAAATCCACAATTTTCAGGCTCTGGAGAAATGCAGAAATAAAAATTTGCAAGACCAAGACTGTAACTGTTCAAAGTATTCAGTATCAAAGTTTTCTTGCCATCTCGTCAGTAATTACCAACAATTTACAACCATACTTTCATACCTCTTCACCATTTTCTACCTTAGAGGGTACAGCCAAGCGCAGACATTCAACAGCCTCATTTGCTTACATCCATTCTTAAATGTCATGCAAAACATATTTAAATCTGAGCCACTGATTCACAGTCAAGCCCCAAAGACCATTCCAAGGATTCCCTGACTGCTTCAAGTGCCCTAATTAAGCACACTGGCCATACGTCACCCCCAGTATACTACTCCCCTTCGATCCAATTCACCTTAAGTATGCTTCTCAATACCTCAGGGCCTCTTTCACTCCATGACAGGGAGAAGTCAGAAGAAACATCATTCTCCTACATATAATTAACAATGAAGGGCAATATGTACTAGCCCAAAAAGGTTTTGGAGTCTCTCTCGTCAACAACCAGAACAATGTCCTCAACCAGCAGCAAATCATTCTTCTCCCTAACCCCCCACCCCTAGCCTACAGTAGACTTTCCTCTCGATCCAAGACCCTTATATTTACTTCGCTCACTTCACCGTCCATGAACAGCCATGGTGAGATACCATATACATGCTGTAGACCCACATTCACCTGAATTTACTCCCTCTCCTTTCTTTCTACCTCCTCACCACCCCTCTCCTCCATATGAAAAAAAATGCATTTAGTAACTTTCCTTCCACATAATATATTCGTAACACGTTCCACACGATGCCTCTGTCAACCCTGTCATATGCTTTCTCCATTTTACGTTCAATACTTTTCCTAATCTTCAAAAGCAAAATCAATGCAGCTAAAAAAAAAATAAGTGCTCCAAATCATGCTCTGCCTGTCTTACTTCAGTTGCTATACAGTATTGTTGCAAAGCGAAATAATAATCCAATGCAAAATTCATTGCAAAAAACTACACAAAGGTATTTACTGCACTTTTAACTTTGCCTGATTTAGGTTAACCTTGAGAAATTCTATGAAAACAAACTTAACCCAAACTTGGCAGAGAAAAATTCAAAATTTGTAAGCATGTCAATCTTCAGTAAAATTCTCTTAGTAATCTACCAGCCCAGATATGCATCAAAACTAGCTTTGGATATTACTTTGTTTTTCTGGTAGTCGTAACAATACAGTCTTTAAAGAATAGAAACAAGTTGCACAGCATAATTTGAAGCACTGCATCTTATTTTATGATACAGAACCGAATATGGAGACAGCGGTGAAGGTTGTGTACGTCTAGGAACTATGAGGATAATTCACATAAACAAAGGTGAAACACGTTAAAATTCAACAGACATTACGAGATCAATTCAAAATGCACAAGACACACCCAAGCAGAGCGCTAACTTTCAGCAAATGTCAGCAAACAGACAACAGACTAAGTACCCACTTATGCCACCCAACCTCCCTACATGTAGCCTTTCTTTGTGGTTCTGAGCAGCTGATGACAATAATAATGATGATATTTCATCATATATCTTAACTGCTATGGAAGATTATGCGAGGTTTTCATTAAATGCATTGATTTTCACGAAGTGTTGAACATACTATTATGCTTACCAACCCCACATTATCCCTGATATTCATAACCCTCACCACTATCACACTGTCTAAGAAATAAAATGTAATGCTCCAAAATGGGCTTCACAGCTTTCATTCTGTTATCTAAATAAACAATGACTGCAGATCAAAATCAGGCAATATGTAAAACTAATTTTGATCCTCATCTTAACTTCATTTTATAAGTACTGCGGAAACAAGTCATGGATTTGATAGAAGCACATATCACTCGGCTTGGCTCGTTATATTTAGCACAAGTGATCTAAATTTGGAGTACTGCCTTTCATATTATATTAATACCCAAGAGACAATGGGATGGCTACAAAAATCAAAGGAAATACCAGCGAAGCATTATGAACATCAAAAAAAGTGATACGAGTTACGTACATCAGGAAAAATATGACATTTTAAGCAAAAGTAAGTAATACACTTAAAAATTATCAAATGAACTTAAGATCTCGAGTAGCAAAAATGATGTTCGTCTGCCAAAGAGGAACGGATAAATGCTCACAGTATCATCTGTTTGTTGACGTACAGTGACGTGTTAACATTGCATTTTCATGAATGCAACATTTATTTCCATCAAAATATAGAAAATTCAGATATATCTTGTTTGTTGCAGAGGTTTCCATACACTATTTTGTTGTATTAGATGTGCATTTCCCTTAATTAACCCCATAATCTCCCTGGTTATAATAGTGTCGCCTTACTCCTGGTTAACAGAACATAGTAGCATTCCAAACCACTCTCCGCAGGTGCTTCCATAAAAGCAAACTACACAGCGGCTAAAAATACCTAAACATTTCCCAGACCAAATTTTGCTGCGGAGCTAAAATAATCTTTTACCATCAGGCTTTGTATAGCACCAGGTGCGTACACACATGCAAGATCTAATTACGGGAAATTTTCCAGCATTGAATTAAGTCAATAAATACCCCACGACTACTTAATTCTACAATTTACCTTGAACATCTTTAATAATCCCCTGGAAATACGTATATTACAAGTACCTAGACCAGTATTTGTGACCTTACGCAACCTAACCTAACCGACTTAGTTATAATAAAATCTACCCTACCTAACCTAACAGACTAAGTTATAATCAAATCTACCTTACCTAATCTAACCTAACAGACTAGTTATAATATAATCTAAGTTAGTTTAGGGTTGTGAGATAATTTAATATCAAAATAGAGCAGTGGACGAGGTCTTGGCTTTAAACGAGTGAAATGCTAATATATCTGGGGGGTTATACGGGGAGGGTTGTGCACTACCCCTCATACACGTAACTATATAACCATTATACACATCGAAATAACATCATTCACACATTAATTACATATTAACAACTGGAAAATATAATTAATGCATCATATTCAGCTGAAAGTGAAATGAAAATGAATTCAGGAAACACAATGGAAAAAAGACACATGAGGCTCAGAAGCCAGGGCACTCACTCACCACTCCAGACCTGTAATTATCTGAAGATAATAAAGATATTAAAGTAATAAGGACCCATATAAAATAAAATAGATAATGCCCGAGTGGTTGGGTAGACGACAGGTCGTTCAAATTTGCCGTGTCACGACCACTCGCTCTGTCCCCCCTCTTCAACCCTCATTTCACGCCATATTCCTCCCTTCTGGGCCTCCCTGGCCCTCCCTGAGGGCAGGGGAGGCCCTAACACACCACCCTAGTCTGATAACAAGCCGTTGAGGTCAAAAAGAGACGGGGAAATGAGGTCAAAACGTACCATATAATGGTGCTCTCTAGGACCATCTTGGTGTCTTGTGTTTACTGGGGGGGAGGAGGGAGGCCTGGGCCGGCCGCCATCTTTCCCTCCCCCCTCTAAGTCACTCACACACCCCGCCAATTTTAAGCTTTTTCCTCCACTTGGGGGACAGCTGATGGCTTTCAAAGCTGCCATTCCCCTTCCATAAGGGATGGAGGGTATTTATATGGTGATTTCCTATGGTTTTCTAGTTTTATTAAGGTGTAGAGAGGGTGAATACATCCATCTTTCCCTCCCCCCCCCTCTAAGTCACTCACACACCCCGCCAATTTTAAGCTTTTTCCTCCACTTGGGGGACAGCTGATGGCTTTCAAAGCTGCCATTCCCCTCCCATAAGGGATGGAGGTTATTTATATGGTGATTTCCCATGGTTTTCTAGTTTTATTAAGGTGTAGAGAGGGTGAATATAGAGAGGGTGAATAGAGCCATGGGGCTCCACTGCATTTCAAGATGGTGGAGGTGATTATGTGGTTTTAATTTATCTCTGCTGGGCTAATGGTCGCACTGTCCATGATAGATTATATATCTATATAAAGTATTATATGTATCTCATCTTTATTTCTAATGGTTCTTTCATTCTTCCTTCTAATGTGACGGGAATGTGACGGGGTTAACAAGTGACGGGATATGTGACGGGGTTAACAAGTGACGGGATATGTGACGGGGTTAACAAGTGACGGATATATGACGGGGGTTAACAAGTGACATATATGAGACGGGGGTTAACGAGTGACGGATATGTGACGGGGGTTAATAAGTGACGGGATATGTACAAAAATTACATTAGCTCCTTAGCATTTTGTGAAGGACTTGTTGGCTATTTAAGTAATGGAATATTCGCCAAATATTCTCCCTCACTCCACAAAGCGAATATTGACAGCCATTAACCTACATAATTTGCATAAGCTTACGAAATATACATGCCCAAAATTCATTAATCTGGTCTATGCTATTTTGTCATCCTGTCCTTGTGATTTGATAGTCATTGAT
This sequence comes from Panulirus ornatus, assembly GCF_036320965.1. Taxonomy (NCBI): domain Eukaryota; kingdom Metazoa; phylum Arthropoda; class Malacostraca; order Decapoda; family Palinuridae; genus Panulirus; species Panulirus ornatus. The sequence goes on along the minus strand of NC_092255.1, from coordinate 4,932,196 downwards.
ATGCAAATGAGATCAATAATTATAATAACTTGTTTTCCTTTATTAAGTTAAGTCGAGAATATGTGAAATAAGATAAATATATACATATATATACGAGGATGTCATCTTTGTCTATGTTATTAGCCAAATGCAACATTCCTGTATGTGCAACAGTTGTAAAACATATTATATAACATTATATATATTGATATAGTCGTGATATAGACTGATATACCCATGATATACCAGGTTGATGAAGAACTTGTCATATATGCGTCAGAGATGACTTTGCCAATTCCTATACCTTAAATTAAATGGTGATTTCTAGTTTATATATGAGACTTTAAAATGATTTTGAGTCAGTAAAGATAGATAGATGGATATATGGAAATATAAGCAATAAGAGAAATGAATTCATGAGATGGAAATATAGAAAAAAAATATAAACAGTTTGAAAACGGAGAAAATAGTAAAATGGGAAGTAATGAGAATGCTATTAGAGAAAACGTAGATAATTATGCGGAAACTTAAGAAAATTATTTTTCTTATATAAATATTAGCATTACAGGTACTGCGGGAAAGATAAGTATAGAAGTGAAGCAAATATGAGAACAATCTACTAAGGTGAAAAATATTGACCACATTATGGTGTTGGGTAGTTGATAAAACAGTTTAAGTTTGCAATTGTGAGAGGAGAGATCAGGAAAAATTAGCTTTGAAGCTCTTGAAAATTAATTTCTTTATCGTATTTATATAAAACGGGTTCCTTAACGAATCAGACACTTCACTCACCATATATTTGTATATAAATATATCCTAATTTTTCTACTATTTTCTACATTCCCGATTCTAATTCTTAAATCAAAGATTTTCCATAGTCAAATCGAAACTCTTAAGTTGTTTTAAAAACAACATTTGCAGTTTAGTATGATAAAAAGAATACACTTAGACTAATCTAAATGAATTTATTTTGATTCGAAGACTTCCAGCCATTCGGTTTTGAACACCTTCGTTTTTCAAATGATGTTGGTTTGATTTTAGACATTGCAAAACACTGCTAATATTAAGGTTTACAGGCTTCGTGGCTGGAGGGCATGGAAGAGGAAGAAGATAAGCTATTGATAATATCACACGACGCCTTAGTTATTCCTGGTGTTAACGGGATGGACGAGGTGGTACAAGATGAGTGACATGTTGAAAGCTCCCATCGACACTGTGCTAAATCATTTCAAATTTGTTAATTCAGAGAAGCAGTGAGTTTTCTATAGCTTACAGTCAATTGGTGGGTAAATTATGATCTATTTGATAGCTAAGTGGCATGTGTAAGAGAGTATATAGATACTAGCAAAGAGGTTTGACCGAGTTTGAAATAGAGGTACTGCATGGGAGGTACTATTATTACAAGAGTATCCCCCATTAAGATTTGATATCAAAGAAAACGAAAGCTATTAAATTGTCTTAATTTTCTTTTATACATATTTATGGTAAACTATGTTATATCATATGACAGCCATATTGCTTAATGTTTTTTGAGAACGCGCGTGTTTTACCTCTGTGATCTTCGTCCTACTCTTATGGCATCGATATTTTGTGGAAAACTAAAGGATAAAATGCTTATATGGACGCTACGTATGATATATAGCGTCTAGAACTGGGTAATATTCCTTAATATCGAGAGGACGCACTCCACTGGCCACCAACTTACATCGTTAAGTTTGAGAAGTTGAGCGTAAGCTCAGAGGTTTATAAATATATCATATTCTGTCCCTGTGCTGGACAGATCCCCTTATGAGGTAGTTAGATCCCTTGATAGTAAAAAAAAACATCTGAAGTCACCCAGGATTTTCACAAGACACGGATTCAAATCTTGTACACTTTTCGAGCTTTATGATTCATGGTGGCATTAGAGAGAGAGAGAGAGAGAGAGAGAGAGAGAGAGAGAGAGAGAGAGAGAGAGAGAGAGAGAGAGAGAGAGAGAGAGAGAGAGAGAGAGAGAGAGAGAGAGAGAGAGAGAGAGAGAGAGAGAGTTGATACCTCAAATAACATGAAAATTAGGTATTGATAGACCCCGCAGATAAGGTAATGCTTTTTATTTACAGCTTTATTCCATCTGTAAATCGATTTACAATCAGAGCAAAGCGCCAAGTGGATCGGTTTCATATGGGCTGTCTGTAGGAAGGTTTATTTACAAACGGTTGTTTTCTAAATCAAAATCCTGCCCAGTTTGTGGCTCCAGTTTCGTCTAGATCTATCAAGGAGAACACAGGTCTCCTTTTTCTAATAGATTATCGAAATTATCGACCATAACCAAAATGATAAGGAGTGCTCATCCTCCTCGAAGGCTCAGGTTGGGGTGGTTAAATGTGTGTGGATGTAACCAAGATGTGAAAAAAGGAGAGATAGGTAGTATGTTTGAGGAAAGGAACCTGGATGTTTTGGCTCTGAGTGAAACGAAGCTCAAGGGTAAAGGGGAAGAGTGGTTTGGGAATGTCTTGGGAGTAAAGTCAGGGGTTAGTGAGAGGACAAGAGCAAGGGAAGGAGTAGCAATACTCCTGAAACAGGAGTGGTGGGAGTATGTGATAGAGTGTAAAAAAGTAAACTCTAAATTGATATGGGTAAAACTGAAAGTGGATGGAGAGAGATGGGTGATTATTGGTGCATATGCACCTGGGCATGAGAAGAAAGATCATGAGAGGCAAGTGTTTTGGGAGCAGCTGAATGAGTGTGTTAGTGGTTTTGATGCACGAGACCGAGTTATAGTGATGGATGATTTGAATGCAAAGATAAGTAATGTGGCAGTTGAGGGAATAATTGGTATACATGAGGTGTTAAGTTTTGTAAATGGAAATGGCGAAGAACTTGTAGATTTGTGTGCTGAAAAAGGACTGGTGATTGGGAATACCTGGTTTAAAGAGAGAGATATACATAAGTATACGTATGTAGATAGGAGAGATGGCCAGAGAGCGTTATTAGATTTCGTGTTAATTGATAGGCGCGTGAAAGAGAGACTTTTGGATGTTAATGTGCTGAGAGGTGCAACTGGAGGGATGTCTGATCATTATCTTGTGGAGGCGAAAGTGAAGATTTGTGGAAGTGTTCAGAAAAGAAGAGAAAATTTTGGGGTGAAGAGAGTGGTGAGAGTAAGTGAGCTTGGGAAGGAGACTTGTGTGAGGAAGTAACAGGAGAGACTGAGTGCAAAATGGAAAAAGGTGAGAACAAAGGAGGTAAGGGGAGTGGGGGAGGAATGGGATGTATTTAGGGAAGCAGTGATGGCTTGCGCAAAAGATGCTTGTGGCATGAGAAGCGTGGGAGGTGGGCAGGTTAGAAAGGGTAGTGAGTGGTGGGATGAAGAAGTAAGATTATTAGTGAAGGAGAAGAGAGAGGCATTTGGACGATTTTTGCAAGGAAATAAAGCAAATGAGTGGGAGTTGTGTAAAAGAAAGAGGCAGGAGGTCAAGAGAAAGGTGCAAGAGGTGAAAAAGAGGGCAAATGAGAGTTGGGGTGAGAGAGTATCATTAAATTTTAGGGAGAATAAAAAGATGTTTTGGAAGGAGGTAAATAAAGTGCTTAAGACAAGGGAATCAATGGGAACTTCAGTGAAGGGGGGTAATGGGGAGGTGATAACAAGTAGTGGTGATGTGAGAAGGAGATGGAGTGAGTATTTTGAAGGTTTGTTGAATGTATTTGATGATAGAGTGGCAGATATAGGGTGTTCTGGTCGAGGTGGTGTGCGAAGTGAGAGGGTTAGGGAGAATGGTTTGGTAAACAGAGAAGAGGTAGTAAAAGCGTTGCGGAAGATGAGAGCCGGCAAGGCAGCTGGTTTGGATGGTATTGCAGTGGAATTTATCAAAAAAGGGGGTGACTGGGTTGTTGACTGGTTGGCGAAGATATTCAATGTATGTATGGCTCATGGTGAAGTACCTAAGGATTGGCGGAATGCTTGCATTGTACCATTGTACAAAGGCAAAGGGGATAAAGGTGAGTGCTCAAATTACAGAGGTATAAGTTTGTTGAGTATTCCTGGTAAATTATATGGGAGGGTATTGATTGAGAGGGTGAAGGCATGTACAGAGCATCAGATTGGGGAAGAGCAGTGTGGTTTCAGAAGTGGTAGAGGATGTGTGGATCAGGTGTTTGCTTTGAAGAATGTATGTGAGAAATACTTAGAAAAACAAATGGATTTGTATGTAGCACTTATGGACCTGGAGAAGGCATATGATAGAGTTGATAGAGGTGCTCTGTGGAAGGTAGTAAGAGTATATAGTGTGGGAGACAAGTTGCTAGAAGCAGTGAAAAGTTTTTATTGAGGATGTAAGGCATGTGTACGAGTAGGAAGAGAGGAAAGTGATTGGTTCTCAGTGTATGTAGGTTTGCGGCAGGGGTGCGTGATGTCTCCATGGTTGTTTAATTTGTTTATGGATGGGGTTGTTAGAGAGGTGAATGCAAGAGTTTTGGAAAGAGGGGCAAGTATGCAGTCTGTTGTGGATGAGAGGGCTTAGGAAGTGAGTCAGTTGTTGTTCGCTGACGATACTGCGCTGGTGGCTGATTCGGGTGAGAAACTGCAGAAGCTGGTGACTGAGTAAATGTGAATAATAGCAAGGTTATTAGGTACAGTAGGGTTGAGGGTCAAGTCAATTGGGAGGTAACTTTTAATGGAGAAAAACTGGAGGAAGTGAAGTGTTTTAGATATCTGGGAGTGGACTTAGCAGCAGATGGAACCATGGAAGCGGAAGTGAATCACAGGGTGGGGGAGGGGGCGTAGGTTCTGGGAGCGTTGAAGAATGTGTGGAAGGCGAGAACATTATCTCGGAAAGCAAAAAATGGGTTTGTTTGAAGGAATAGTGGTTCCAACAATGTTATATGGTTGCGAGGCTTAGGCTATAGATAGGATTGTGCGGAGGAGGGTGGATGTGCTGGAAATGAGATGTTTCAGGACAATATGTGGTGTGAGGTGGTTTGATCGAGTAAGTAATCATAGGGTAAGAGATGTGTGGTAATAAAAAGAGTGTGGTTGAGAGAGCAGAAGAGGGTGTATTGAAATGGTTTGGGCACATGGAGAGAATGAGTGAGGAAAGATTGACCAAGAGGATATATGTGTCGGAGGTGGAGGAAACGAGGAGAAATGGGAGACCAAATTGGAGGTGGATGGATGGAGTGAAAAAGATTTTGAGCGATAGGGGCCTGAACATACAGGAGGGTGAAAGGTGTGCAAGGAATAGAGTGCATTTGGAACGATGTGGTCTACCAGGGTCGACGTGCTGTCAATGGATTGAACCAGGGCATGTGAAGCGTCTGGGGTAAACCATGGAAAGTTTTGTGGAACCTGGATGTGGAAAGGGAGCTGTGGTTTCGGTGCATTATACATGACAGCTAGAGACTGAGTGTGAACGAATGCAGCCTTTGTTGTCTTTTCCTAGCGCTACATCGCGTGCGTGCGGGCGGAAGGGGGGGGGGGGGGGTCATTACATGTGTGGCGGGGTGGCGACGGGAATGAATAAAGGCAGAGAGTATGAATTATGTACATGTATGTATGTATATATTTGTGTATGTATATTTATGTATACTTTGAAATGTATAGGTATGTATATGTGCGTGTGTGGACGTGTATGTATATACATGTGTATGTGGGTGTGTTGGGCCATTCGTTCGTCTGTTTCCTTGCGCTACCTCGCTGACGCGGGAGACAGCGACAAAGTATAATAAAATGATAATGATAATGATAATAATGATAGTAATAATATTAATGATGATTGGATAGGGTTGATGGTGATGCTTTGTGGAAGGTCTTAAAAGTATATGATGTGGGAAGTAAGTTGCTAGAAGTAGTGAAAATTTTTTATCGAGGATGTAAGGCATGTGTATGTGTAGGAAGAGAGGAAAGTGATTGGTTCTCAGTGAATGTAGGTTTGCGGCAGGGGTGTGTGATGTCTCCATGGTTGTTTAATTTGTTTATGGATGGGGTTGTTAGGGAGGTGAATGCAAGAGTTTTGGAAAGAGGGGCAAGTATGAAGTCTGTTGGGGATGAGAGGGCTTGGGAAGTGAGTCAGTTGTTGTTCGCTGATGATACAGCGCTGGTGGCTGATTCATGTGAGAAACTGCAGAAACTGGTGACTGAGTTTGGAAAAGTGAGTGAAAGGAGAAAGTTGAAAGTAAATGTGAATAAGAGCAAGGTTATTAGGTACAGTAGGTTTGAGGGACTGGCTAGATGGGATATGAATTTGAATGGAGAAAATTTGGAGGAAGTGAAGTGTTTTAGATATCTGGGAGTGGACTTAGCAGCGGATGGCACCATGGAAGCGGAAGTGGGTCACAGGGTGGGGGAGGGGGCGAAGGTTCTGGGAGCGATAAAGAATGTGTGGAAGGAGAGAACGTTATGTGGGAGAGCAAAAATGGGTATGTTTGAAGGAATAGTGGTTCCAACAATGTTATATGGTTGCGAGGCGTGGGCTACAGATAGGGTTGTGCGGAGGAGGGTGGATGTGCTGGAAATGAAATGTTTGAGGAGAATATGTGGTGTGAGGTGATTTGATCGAGCAAGTAAAGAAAGGGTAAGAGAGATGTGTGGTAATAAAAAGTGTGGTTGAGAGAGCAGAAGAGGGTGTATTGAAATGGTTTGGTCACATGGAGAGAATGAGAAAGATTGACAATGCGGATATATGTGTCAGAGGTGGAGGGAACGAGGAGAAGTGGGAGACCAAATTGGACGTGGGAGGATGAGTTGAAAAGATTTTGAGCGACTGGAGCCTAAACATGCAGGAGGGTGAAAGGCGTGGTCGGGACAGAGTGAACTGGAACGATGTAGTATACCGGGGTCGACGTGCTGTCATTGGACTGAACCAGGGCATGTGAATCGTCCTGAGTAAACCATGGAAAGGTCTGTTGGGCCTGGATGTGGAAAGGGAGCTGTGGTTTCGGTGCATTATCACATGACAGCTAGAGACTGAGTGTGAACGAATGTTTCCATTTCTTCCTCTGTGTCCAGGCGCTACCTCGTTAAAGCGGAAAGCGACAATCAAGTATAAAAAGGAAAGTAATTGGACATGATGAATGTAAGAGCTGATAAGAACAAAAAAATGTGTATATTGCACTAAGAATATTGAGTGTTGGAGACCCTAGACAACCTGCTGGTAGAACATTGATGCCTGGGCGATGAGATGTCGACCTGCCGTTGTACACCTGACTCTCCAATCATGTTGTCATTTGGTCGACCTTGTCGAGTGTGGTCGAGTGTGGTTGGGGGGGGGAGAGTGGCTGAAGTGTCTTAGGTCTGTGGTAGAGGGGAATCGACCCCAGGATAACCACATGTAGTATCATGTACCTTGAATCGTCTGCTATAATGTTACACACACAGACACACGCACACACACACACACACACACACACACACACACACACACACACACACAAACACACACACACACACACACACACACACACACACACACACACACATAAACTCATGTGTATACACGAGAGAGAGAGAGAGAGAGAGAGAGAGAGAGAGAGAGAGAGAGAGAGAGAGAGAGAGAGAGAGAGAGAGAGAGAGAGAGAGAGAGAGAGAGAGAGAGAGAGAGAGAGAGAGAGAGAGAGAGAGAGAGAGAGAGAGACTCAACATAATGAGATAATGGATGAAAATAAGAGAGTGAGTGCGTGGGGACATATTGCGTCTGCGATCAATACAGTGCAACACTAATTCACAACAGCGAATCACGCAACACCACAACACACACACATCATCGCATTATATACCGTAAGGCAATACAGCACACATCAACAAGAACACTAGTGAACACTATACCACACACCACAACACCACACAACACAAGATAGAACACAGGAGAACACAAAAGAACACGTCAGAGCAGAATACCCTACCTCACAACAGAACACTAGGGGTGCAAAACAGTGCCATGCAACACCACACCCCCCCCACGCAACACAACACCACAAGACTCCATCGGGCTCACTGGCTTCCAGAAATACAATATCTGAGATGGGGCGAATCTACTGGGGTTCCCGCCTGGCTCCCATGCCAACGCGAGGGAAGGACTGCGACAGTAGCGACAGTGGCTTTTTCAAAGACCTGTGCTACCCCCTTGTTACCCACTTGTTACCCCCTTGTTACCCCTTGTTACCCCTTGTTACCCCCTTTTACAGACCTGGTCCTTTTCTTTATAGCCCTCTTTACATTCTTCCATTCCACCTTGCAAGCAGTTGATGCCACACTCCTCTCGAAATCACAACAAGCGAATGGTATGTATATATTTTTTTCGAATATTTTTTCCACTTTTTCCCCCCACTTTCAGTTCTTCGTACCGTTAGGTACACAGTCTGGCTCACGATTGGTTGACCTGACCTTAGTTCTTGTAGAAGTCTGTACCAATCACACCTCCTCCTTCTGCCACGCCCCCCTGACGTCAGTTTTGGCACCTTCTTAAGCCTGACGTGACTAATTCATGGATGTTTCCTTTTCTAACTTTCCTTTGAGAGTTTACTGTCTCTTCTGGGACGATCCTTGTGTCTCAGGTTAAGCGGATGTCAGAGGCAATTGTCGTGCAAATGGAGGCATATGTCATCTATGAAAGTACCTCATCTTCCAGTCCATTGTTCAATCATTCCAGATTTGAGGGCAATCCAGGTATGGGACTTGGTATATTACACCTGGAGAAACCTGTATCCCTTCGACCAATACTTCGCTTTTTTCCTCCACTGTTGCATTACTTTCCCTTCGTTTTTCTGTATCTGAATCTGTCTCTCCCACTGACAAAGACGTTCTAACAGTACTGCATCTGTCTCTCCCACTGACAAAGACATTCTAACAGTACTGCAGCAATCTCCCCCACTGACAAAGACATTCTAACAGTACTGCAGCAATCTCCCCCACTGACAAAGACGTTCTAACGGTACAGTAGCTGTCTCTCCCACTGACAAAGCCGTTCTAACAGCTTCCACTAACAAAGCAAGTCTTTTAGGTTCTCATTCCTCATCTAACTCCGCTATGAATGAGTTTAACTCTCCTTCCTCTCTGATATTCCTCTTAGTAATCCACCTACTCTCTTCCCTATATCTCTTTACGCAAGTTCCATATCCCTCTGGTCATAAACAAGACGGCTTGGACCAGTTAACATCCCTTCCATTCGTGTATCTTTTTTGGACTAGCGCCTGTGCTTGCTCGTCTATTCCGCTTGTTTTAAAAAACCAACACATTTCCTCCATCTTGGAAGGATGCATTGGCACGGCAAGCTCTAAAGAAAGTGGACACTTCAGACCTTCCAGCTATTGCCCTTTTACTTCAACCTTCGAATGTTTCCAAAATTTGAATCTCTCATTTCTCTATTCCTTAAGCATTTTGAGTCTTGCTCTTCTCTGTGATCACCTGTATGCCTCTCGTGAGGCGAAATTCGCCAGGTGTAATCTTTGCTTTGTTACATAATATCTGTTTACACAGTGTGAGAGATGGGAGTCCCATGTTGTGGTGTTTGATGGGTTGAAAGCCTTTGACGGGGTCTGATCTCTAGCCCTCTGTCTTTGGGCGTTCCTACCTGACACTGTTCTCACGCATCTAGTTTCCCATCTGGCCAAGTCCCGTTTTTTTCCCACGTAACACAAGTGTTACCCAGGTATCCCGAATTCTTTTCCTTTTCGTTTATAATTTCTTTTCCTCAACCGCATAGCCAAAATGTATTCAGAGGCTGACGGTTCAACACAGCTTTCCACGACCTGTTTCGCCCTGGCTCATCCTTCCTTTACATGATGTGTCACTCGTCTCCTCCCAACATCCTCTATAAACTCCTATTTGAACAAGAGGTCCAATTTCTTTTATTTTTTCATGTTGAAGGTTCCAGTAACAGATAAAAGTCCACATTAAGGCCGTGCCTTGATTGAAATATAGATAGGACTTTGAAAGGGGAAAAATGAAGAAACTATGGAAAATATTTACGATTTTGAAGGAAGTGAAAAAAAAAATCTAATCTGCCTTTCAAAATGTGATTGATCATAGTTATTGGAAATAACTTGAGAATGTAAAGAGTTCCAGTGCTTTCGAAATGTAGGGAAAGAAGCAGTTATCAAAACGGCCCACCCTTGAGTTACCCACGGCCATATAGTCATCATGTGACACAGCAGCTTGCCTGGTATTGCGCGGTCTAGCTTGTGGTGGAGGGGGGGCACACAAGCAGCCAGCTCTCGGGAGCAAAATGCATCAAAGTTAAACCTAATGTTTCTAAACCTCATTTCTCTTTCTATTCCTCATTAAACACCACTCACCGCTTCAATATTTTCTTTGAAATAGCTCTGTGAATGCAGGCAGTCAATTAATACATGTAGCTGATGTTGGTTTAACATCTGATCTACGTTACACAAACAGCGAAATCTCCCTCGAGGAAAATGGGCGTCTGGTTCTTACTCTATATGCTGGCGGAGTTAATTCTAAAGTAATTCGAGATATCACTTCCCATACAATTGTAACTCACTCGCCTTGGCGACCGATTCCCTGTTTTCCACGTATATACATGTCAGTCAGTGTCCCATTTTCTGCCTCAGCTTCGCTCATACACGACTAGATTCCATTTCATATTTTTTGGGGGGACAGACACACACAAACCCCCTCACTCCACGACCAGTTTTCGTCAATATATGGACTATTTCTGCGAGAAGTGCCAGGTGGGTGTGTAGGGCAACATCTCCTCAAGAGATGGCAGCACCAGGTGGTGGCAGAGGTGCCTATTTTCGCCACTGTCACGTCTTGTTGGTCACACAGGGAGTTTCTCACGAACTGTGTTAGTTTTTTTTCCAAAATGGTTTGCGTTGGTGTGTGTTTGTATAGACAGTGCTTGAAATAACATAGAATTACGGGATATATTGCGTCGTTATAATTCTAGTGATGTGTAAGATATGTCGTGCTACCGTAAGGGTGAATATAGTGAGTGATATATGTCTACCAGTCGTATATATGAAGAGAAAATGATTATAATGTGTGATGGTGATATCTTTGTTCGGACGCGTCCACTGGCTACGGCTTCGTCTCCCGTCTTGAACACCCCCTCCCCCCCAAATCGGTTTTATCAGTGAAGGAGAAATACGTGATGTAAATTTTCTTTTTTTCATGTGAAACACGATGGAAAAATATATGCATTTAATGAAAAGTATAGAAAATGGGGCTTGTGAATGCTTGTGACGACAGAAACGGTGACACGCCGTGGGTAAAATTTGTTTACATGCGCGGGCGACGCCCGTGGTGGCCTGCCTGGCTCAAACGACCGGGGACGTAGTTAAACCACCTTCGCTAATTCCAGGTCAGTAGATTGACTTAGTATATCTTCCGCCTTTCCATATCACATATCATATTACATATTATATTATACATAATATACCTTAGCGCAGATTCGTGTCTTCGGGAAATATATGATGTGGTCTAATGATAAATTGCTCTCATTACAAATGAGTGATTTGAGGTCGTGGTAATTTCCATGACCACTGTTTAAAGTATGTCAGTAACTAGTTACTCGTTGTGTTACGAAGGATGGGAATAAGGTAATTGGTATTAAATATAATAAATAAGGAAGCCTTGTTGCGTATTATTATATTAGAATGGCGTTAAGAAGCCAATTTGTGCATTTAGATTGTTAAATGTATGGTACACATCTTTTTTTTAAAGTAAAATCCATTAGATTCTAATATTGACTTAAGAGTTAGTGGCATCTGGTATAAGTAACGGGAGAAAAACAATTGCTATACTTAAGTATAGACGTAATAACATAAGTCTTTGTAAGGAATCAAAGTCTCTTAAACACATAATGTTGATGCTTATTTTTTTTTTTAGATGGAATCTAACTTAAGAGTTAGCGGCATCTGGTATAAGTAACGGGAGAAAAACAGTTGCTATACATAAGTATAGACGTAATAACATAAGTCTTTGGAAGGAATCAAAGTCTCTTAAACACATATTGTTGATGCTTATTTTTTTTTGAGATGGAATCTAACACCTTCAATTTATTGCAACATTGTATGTATTTATGAAGAATGGAGTGATTTGTTAAGGATTTGATCTTGTAGTAGGATTAGGTGCATGACCTTAGGAGAAACAGTGTGATGATGATAATAACTTTCCAGTTATTTATTTCCCTCAGTGACATCGAATTTCAAAACTTTATGAATGATTACGTCAATTTCGTCGTCTATACCCGGGTTTCCTAATACCTTATGGGAGTTTAGGTTCTGATTCTCCAAGTATAATAGTCTATAGACTATGTAACAACAAGGGGGTCGTCATTTCATTTATTGTAGTATAGGATTTTATTAATAATATAACTTAGGTGTTTGTGATAGTACTGGCATTCCTTTATAGAGTTAAAATTCATTTTTCGTTGTTATAAAACATATTTTGGCCCAGCCAGCAATGAGGTTAATTTTACTGAAGGTTTGAAAGAGTAATTTACATTTCTTTTGATTTAGAATGCAGTGGATTCCTTATGCTTTGAAGTGTTGAGATATAGAATGATTATATACCTATAGTTTCCATCTGTGGAATATATATAGAGAGAATATCTTATTAAATGGATTGGTTGGAAATAGTTCCATAAATACTTTTAAGGACAGACTAGGTCTATATATTTTGTTCTTAATAAGCAGATTAGATAATTTGTTCATCTTTAATTACAGGGGGAAAGTTAATAGTAATTTTCCTTTTGAAACTGATTCATAAGTTTCAGATTTCTTCCTGTAATCACAAATTGAACCCTTCAGAGAACCATATGTCCCCGTAATTGTTTGAATTCCTTTGTATTTCAAAGTCCTGTCGACTTTGTTAGAACTCCGTAATGTAGGGGGTTTAGAAAGTGCTATATACTTAAACTCCCGCTGTCTATATCAACTTTGTAGATTGTGAGGTGTCTATCAGTGCCCATCACATCACAATCTATCGAGTGTAAGGTGTGCGTCCATTTTTAGATAATTACCATATTACGTACATATAGGATTTATATGATGTTATTTCGTATTAGTGATGCTGGTATATGATATATGAGCTGGTGTATATTGTATATTTTCGAGCCATCATGTAAGGACACAACCCACACAAGGTAATGGTATAATGACCAAAATTAGCGTCACGAATTGATTGTTACGGTACCACTCGGAGTGTGACGGGTGTAGATGGATGGTGCGTCACAAGGGGCGTGACGCGTCGCGCGCGCGGGATACTCGCACCACACACACACACACACACACACACACACACACACACATTTCTTATCCATACTTGATCACCTTTTCCCGTGTTAGCAAGGTAGCGCCAGGAACAGACGAAGAAATGGCTCCATTCGTTCACACTCAGTCTCTAGCTGTCATGTAATAATGCACCGAAACCACAGCTCCCTTTCCACATCCAGGCCCCACAGAACTTTTCATGGTTTACCCCAGACGCTTCACATGCCCTGGTTCAGTCTATTGATAGCACGTCGACCCCGGTATACCACATTATTCCAATGCACTCTATTCCTTGCCTGCCTCTCACCCTCCTGTATGTTCAGGCCCTGATCCAATATAATTTTTACTCCATCCTTCCACATCCAATTTGGTCTCCCACTTCTCCTCGTTCCCTCCACCTCCGACACATATATCCTCTTGGTCAATCTTTCCTCACTCATTCTCTTCATGTGACCAAACCATTTCAAAACACCCTCTTCTGCTCTCTTAACCACACTCTTTTTATTACCACACATCTCTCTTACCCTTTTATTACTCACTCGATCAAACCACCTCACACCACATATTGTCCTCAAACATCTCATTTCCAGCACATCCACCCTCCTGCGCACAACTCTATCCATAGCCCACGCCTCGCAACCATATAACATTGTTGGAATCACAATTCCTTCAAACATACCCATTTTTGCACTCCCAGATAATATTCTCTCCACACACTTTTTAGTGCTCCCAGAACTTTTACCCCCTCCCCCACCCTATGACTCCCTTCCACTTCCATGGTTTCATTCACTGCTCGGTCCATTCCCAGATGTCCTCCAATCTTTTCCCATTCAAACTCATAACCTAACTGATTATATGTGCATATATTTATTCTTTTCAAAATTCAGTAATTTGCTTGACACAAGAGATTGGAAATCCATTTTCTATGGCGATAATGGATAGGTTAATTGAGACGTGATTCTCTTGCCATGCGCCACATTGTTGGTTCACTCTCTCTATTACATAGATATTGCTCCAGTTTCTGCTCCTGGGAGCTCTCTGCTTATGTTCCTCCGCCATTACGTAGCCTGAATGATCCTCGGCGAGAGACCGTGTTGCATGATTACTGTGTGGACGTTGGCAACTTGAGGGTGGGCCGATGTGATATTTGTTTCTTCACCTATACTACTGTGTGGACGTTGGCAACTCGACCGTGGGCCGATGAGATATCTGTTTCTTCACCTATACTACTGTGTGGACGTTGGCAACTCGAGGGTGGGCCGATGTGATATCTGTTTCTTCACCTATACCTCCAAGCGCTTTGGAACTCTCTCAACCTTCTCATGTCTTCCATGACAGCAACTGACCCATTTTTTTTTTTTCAAATGGCAGATTTTCCACTAACGTCAGAATGGATAGATTATATTTCATTTCATTTCCTGACTTATCAGTTTATTTCGTCCATTTTTCCATTTCATTCACGGCCCAGCCTTCATGGTTATGGTCTGTGTCTGCGAGGTGAACATTCCATATACATAGAAAACGAGAACATCACACCCTACCACACCACATGATACATCACACCACACTATACCACACCACACAATACACTACCACACCACATCACACCACATCACACTATACCACACCACACAATACAATACCACACCACACTATACCACACCACATAATACACTACCACACCACATCACACCACATCACACTATACCACACCACACAATACAATACCACACCACACTATACCACACCACACAATACACTACCACACCACATCACACTATACCACACCACACAATACAATACCACACCACACTATACCACACCACACAATACACTACCACACCACATCACACTATACCACACCACACAATACAATACCACACCACACTATACCACACTGCACAATACACTACCACACCACATCACACTATACCACACCACACAATACAATACCACACCACACTATACCACACTGCACAATACAGTACCACACCACATCACACTATACCACACCACACAATACAATACCACACCACACTATACCACACTGCACAATACACTACCACACCACATCACACTATACCACACCACACAATACAATACCACACCACACTATACCACACTGCACAATACACTACCACACCACATCACACTATACCACACCACACAATACAATACCACACCACACTATACCACACCACATAATACAATACCACACCACACTATACCACACTGCACAATACAATACCACACTACACAATACAGCACCACACCACAGGAGCTGCCCGGCCACCCACCCACCCAGTCTGGGCGGTCCGGGCCGCCCGCAGGCCGCCCACTTATCACCGTGACGCCCCGCCCGTCACACGGCCCACCGAGATCCTCATATATCACGTCACATGCAATTTTTTTCCTTCCACGACAGAGTGGAAGAAAGAAAATGAGATGTTGGGTCTGTCTCCTCCACTCACAACGACAGCGTTAGATAAGAGACCCGAGGAAGATAAGAATAGATAAGAGTAGATAAAGATACTTAGAGTGATATAGACACACGTATGGGCACTTATAAGGTATAGATATACAGTTATATACGTGTGTGTGTGTGTGTGTGTGTGTGTGTGTGTGTATATATATATATATATATATATATATATATATATATATATATATATATATATTATTTATTTTTTTATTATACTTTGTCGCTGTCTCCCGCGTTTGCGAGGTAGCGCAAGGAAACAGACGAAAGAAATGGCCCAACCCCCCCCCCCATACACATGTATATACATACGTCCACACACGCAAATATACATACCTACACAGCTTTCCATGGTTTACCCCAGACGCTTCACATGCCTTGATTCAATCCACTGACAGCACGTCAACCCCGGTATACCACATCGCTCCAATTCACTCTATTCCTTGCCCTCCTTTCACCCTCCTGCATGTTCAGGCCCCGATCACACAAAATCTTTTTCACTCCATCTTTCCACCTCCAATTTGGTCTCCCTCTTCTCCTTGTTCCCTCCACCTCCGACTCATATATCCTCTTGGTCAATCTTTCCTCACTCATTCTCTCCATGTGCCCAAACCACTTCAAAACACCCTCTTCTGCTCTCTCAACCACGCTCTTTTTATTTCCACACATCTCTCTTACCCTTACGTTACTCACTCGATCAAACCACCTCACACCACACATTGTCCTCAAACATCTCATTTGCAGCACATCCATCCTCCTGCGCACAACTCTATCCATAGCCCACGCCTCGCCACCATACAACATTGTTGGAACCACTATTCCTTCAAACATACCCATTTTTGCTTTCCGAGGTAATGTTCTCGACTTCCACACATTCTTCAAGGCTCCCAGAATTTTCGCCCCCTCCCCCACCCTATGTTCCACTTCCGCTTCCATGGTTCCATCCGCTGCCAGATCCACTCCCAGATGTCTAAAACACTTCACTTCCTCCAGTTTTTCTCCATTCAAACTCACCTCCCAATTGACTTGACCCTCAACCCTACTGTACCTAATAACCTTGCTCTTATTCACATTTACTCTTAACTTTCTTCTTCCACACACTTTACCAAACTCAGTCACCAGTTTCTGCAGTTTCTCACATGAATCAGCCACCAGCGCTGTATCATCAGCAAACAACAACTGACTCACTTCCCAAGCTCTCTCATCCCCAACAGACTTCATACTTGCCCCTCTTTCCAAAACTCTTACATTTTATATATATATATATATATATATATATATATATATATATATATATATATATATATATATACACACACACACGAGGAAGAGAGAGGCATTTGGACGATTTTTGCAGGGAAAAAATGCAATTGAGTGGGAGATGTATAAAAGAAAGAGACAGGAGGTCAAGAGAAAGGTGCAAGAGGTGAAAAAAAGGGCAAATGAGAGTTGGGGTGAGAGAGTATCATTAAATTTTAGGGAGAATAAAAAGATGTTCTGGAAGGAGGTAAATAAAGTGCGTAAGACAAGGGAGCAAATGGGAACTTCAGTGAAGGGCGCAAATGGGGAGGTGATAACAAGTAGTGGTGATGTGAGAAGGAGATGGAGTGAGTATTTTGAAGGTTTGTTGAATGTGTTTGATGATAGAGTGGCAGATATAGGGTGTTTTGGTCGAGGTGGTGTGCAAAGTGAGAGGGTTAGGGAAAATGATTTGGTAAACAGAGAAGAGGTAGTGAAAGCTTTGCGGAAGATGAAAGCCGGCAAGGCAGCAGGTTTGGATGGTATTGCAGTGGAATTTATTAAAAAAGGGGGTGACTGTATTGTTGACTGGTTGGTAAGGTTATTTGATGTATGTATGACTCATGGTGAGGTGCCTGAGGATTGGCGGAATGCGTGCATAGTGCCATTGTACAAAGGCAAAGGGGATAAGAGTGAGTGCTCAAATTACAGAGGTATAAGTTTGTTGAGTATTCCTGGTAAATTATATGGGAGGGTATTGATTGAGAGGGTGAATTCATGTACAGAGCATCAGATTGGGGAAGAGCAGTGTGGTTTCAGAAGTGGTAGAGGATGTGTGGATCAGGTGTTTGCTTTGAAGAATGTATGTGAGAAATACTTAGAAAAGCAAATGGATTTGTATGTAGCATTTATGGATCTGGAGAAGGCATATGATAGAGTTGATAGAGATGCTCTGTGGAAGGTATTAAGAATATATGGTGTGGGAGGAAAGTTGTTAGAAGCAGTGAAAAGTTTTTATCGAGGATGTAAGGCATGTGTACGTGTAGGAAGAGAGGAAAGTGATTGGTTCTCAGTGAATGTAGGTTTGCGGCAGGGGTGTGTGATGTCTCCATGGTTGTTTAATTTGTTTATGGATGGGGTTGTTAGGGAGGTAAATGCAAGAGTTTTGGAAAGAGGGGCAAGTATGAAGTCTGTTGGGGATGAGAGAGCTTGGGAAGTGAGTCAGTTGTTGTTCGCTGATGATACAGCGCTGGTGGCTGATTCATGTGAGAAACTGCAGAAGCTGGTGACTGAGTTTGGTAAAGTGTGTGGAAGAAGAAAGTTAAGAGTAAATGTGAATAAGAGCAAGGTTATTAGGTACAGTAGGGTTGAGGGTCAAGTCAATTGGGAGGTGAGTTTGAATGGAGAAAAACTGGAGGAAGTGAAGTGTTTTAGATATCTGGGAGTGGATCTGGCAGCGGATGGAACCATGGAAGCGGAAGTGGATCATAGGGTGGGGGAGGGGGCGAAAATTCTGGGGGCCTTGAAGAATGTGTGGAAGTCGAGAACATTATCTCGGAAAGCAAAAATGGGTATGTTTGAAGGAATAGTGGTTCCAACAATGTTGTATGGTTGCGAGGCGTGGGCTATTGATAGAGTTGTGCGCAGGAGGATGGATGTGCTGGAAATGAGATGTTTGAGGACAATGTGTGGTGTGAGGTGGTTTGATCGAGTGAGTAACGTAAGGGTAAGAGAGATGTGTGGAAATAAAAAGAGCGTGGTTGAGAGAGCAGAAGAGGGTGTTTTGAAGTGGTTTGGGCACATGGAGAGAATGAGTGAGGAAAGATTGACCAAGAGGATATATGTGTCGGAGGTGGAGGGAACGAGGAGAAGAGGGAGACCAAATTGGAGGTGGAAAGATGGAGTGAAAAAGATTTTGTGTGGTCGGGGCCTGAACATGCAGGAGGGTGAAAGGAGGGCAAGGAATAGAGTGAATTGGAGCGATGTGGTATACCGGGGTTGACGTGCTGTCAGTGGATTGAATCAAGGCATGTGAAGCGTCTGGGGTAAACCATGGAAAGCTGTGTAGGTATGTATATTTGCGTGTGTGGACGTATGTATATACATGTGTATGGGGGGGGGGGGGGGGGTTGGGCCATTTCTTTCGTCTGTTTCCTTGCGCTACCTCGCAAACGCGGGAGACAGCGACAAAGTATAATGAAAAAAAAAAAAACACACGAGGATGTACCTCATATCTCGTCACACTCTCCCGTCACACCCCCTCCGTCACATAACCCCCTCCGTCACACACACCCTCCGTCACACACACCCCTCCGTCACACACACACCCCCCCTTCCGTCACTCTTCATCTGGGCCTCACCTTCTGTCCTTTAGCATCACCGTCACATTGCTCACCCGTCACTCTTCACTGTGACGGGAATGACCCCCGTGTGACGTGTGACGGAGGTAGGTCATCATCTTGAGGTCATATGCCATGTGTCCAGGTCTGACCACTTCAAACGACCTAACGACCTAATTACTTACTTACCTCACCCCCTTCCCCCTCCCTCCTCCACCCCCACCCCCCAACCTCCCCTCCTACCCATTTCCCTCCCCCCTCCCCCCTCCCCCTCCCCCTCTCAACGCCCCCTCCCCTTATCTCCCACGCTGTATATCCCCCCCCTTAATCCTCATTTGTCTTGGGGGGGGGGAAATCCCCCCCTTCTGTAAATCACCAAGATAAAGGATTACTAAACCCCCCTCCTCCCCCCCCTACCCCTCCCCCCCTTCCCTTTGAGCCGTGACAAATCCTTGGGCCCCCCCCCCCCCCATCTCTCTCGTCCATCTCCCGTCTCTTCTCTATCTCTCGTTCATCTCCGTTGTATCTCTCTCGTTCATCTCTGTCGTCTTCGTCTATTGATGCTCGGTGTGTGTGTTGTGTGTGTGTGTGTGTGTGTGTGTGTGTGTGTGTATGTATGTGTGTGTGTGTGTGTGTGTGTGTGTGTGTGTGTGTGTGTGTGTGTGTGACCCGCCGGGCTGTGAGTGGCCGCTGTGTGCGCAGAACAGAGAGAAAGGGAAGGGGGGGGGGGGAACAAAGGACCCCCTCCCCTCTCCCACACACCCCCCTTCCTCCCCCACACCCACCCCCCCTTTTGCTGGATCCCCCTTCCTATGGCATCTAATATCCCCCTTTCCCCCTCCCCCTTCCCCCCCCCCCCCCCTCCCAGAAGCACTTAAGAAAGTGTTTTTTAAGTGACACTTACAAAATGGTCACTCTCTCTCTCTCTCTCTCGAGGGTTCGCATTAAGTTCATATAAAGACACTGGGGGGGGGGGGGGGGGGGCAGGAGGGGGGAGTCCATGGTCTGTTCTTATATAGTTTCTCTTGATATAGCTTATAGAGGGGGGATATATTTTTTTTATTATTATTATTATTATTATTATACTTTGTCGCTGTCTCCCGCGTTTGCGAGGTAGCGCAAGGAAACAGACGAAAGAAATGGCCCAACCCCCCCCCCATACACATGTATATACATACGTCCACACACGCAAATATACATACCTACACAGCTTTCCATGGTTTACCCCAGACGCTTCACATGCCTTGATTCAATCCAATGACAGCACGTCAACCCCGGTATACCACATCGCTCCAATTCACTCTATTCCTTGCCCTCCTTTCACCCTCCTGCATGTTCAGGCCCCGATCACACAAAATCTTTTTCACTCCATCTTTCCACCTCCAATTTGGTCTCCCTCTTCTCCTCGTTCCCTCCACCTCCGACACATATATCCTCTTGGTCAATCTTTCCTCACTCATTCTCTCCATGTGCCCAAACCACTTCAAAACACCCTCTTCTGCTCTCTCAACCACGCTCTTTTTATTTCCACACATCTCTCTTACCCTTACGTTACTCACTCGATCAAACCACCTCACACCACGCATTGTCCTCAAACATCTCATTTCCAGCACATCCATCCTCCTGCGCACAACTCTATCAATAGCCCACGCCTCGCAACCATACAACATTGTTGGAACCACTATTCCTTCAAACATACCCATTTTTGCTTTCCGAGATAATGTTCTCGACTTCCATACATTCTTCAAGGCCCCCAGAATTTTCGCCCCCTCCCCCACCCTATGATCCACTTCCGCTTCCATGGTTCCATCCGCTGCCAGATCCACTCCCAGATATCTAAAACACTTCACTTCCTCCAGTTTTTCTCCATTCAAACTCACCTCCCAATTGACTTGACCCTCAACCCTACTGTACCTAATAACCTTGCTCTTATTCACATTTACTCTTAACTTTCTTCTTCCACACACTTTACCAAACTCAGTCACCAGCTTCTGCAGTTTCTCACATGAATCAGCCACCAGCGCTGTATCATCAGCGAACAACAACTGACTCACTTCCCAAGCTCTCTCATCCCCAACAGACTTCATACTTGCCCCTCTTTCCAAAACTCTTGCATTTACCTCCCTAACAACCCCATCCATAAACAAATTAAACAACCATGGAGACATCACACACCCCTGCCGCAAACCTACATTCACCGAGAACCAATCACTTTCCTCTCTTCCTACACGTACACATGCCTTACATCCTCGATAAAAACTTTTCACCGCTTCTAACAACTTTCCTCCCACACCATATATTCTTAATACCTTCCACAGAGCATCTCTATCAACTCTATCATATGCCTTCTCCAGATCCATAAATGCTACATACAAATCCATTTGCTTTTCTAAGTATTTCTCACATACATTCTTCAAAGCAAACACCTGATCCACACATCCTCTACCACTTCTGAAACCACACTGCTCTTCCCCAATCTGATGCTCTGTACATGCCTTCACCCTCTCAATCAATACCCTCCCATATAATTTACCAGGAATACTCAACAAACTTATACCTCTGTAATTTGAGCACTCACTCTTATCCCCTTTGCCTTTGTACAATGGCACTATGCACGCATTCCGCCAATCCTCAGGCACCTCACCATGAGTCATACATACATCAAATAACCTTACCAACCAGTCAACAATACAGTCACCCCCTTTTTTAATAAATTCCACTGCAATACCATCCAAACCTGCTGCCTTGCCGGCTTTCATCTTCCGCAAAGCTTTCACTACCTCTTCTCTGTTTACCAAATCATTTTCCCTAACCCTCTCACTTTGCACACCACCTCGACCAAAACACCCTATATCTGCCACTCTATCATCAAACACATTCAACAAACCTTCAAAATACTCACTCCATCTCCTTCTCACATCACCACTACTTGTTATCACCTCCCCATTTGCGCCCTTCACTGAAGTTCCCATTTGCTCCCTTGTCTTACGCACTTTATTTACCTCCTTCCAGAACATCTTTTTATTCTCCCTAAAATTTAATGATACTCTCTCACCCCAACTCTCATTTGCCCTTTTTTTCACCTCTTGCACCTTTCTCTTGACCTCCTGTCTCTTTCTTTTATACATCTCCCACTCAATTGCATTTTTTCCCTGCAAAAATCGTCCAAATGCCTCTCTCTTCTCTTTCACTAATACTCTTACTTCTTCATCCCACCACTCACTACCCTTTCTAATCAACCCACCTCCCACTCTTCTCATGCCACAAGCATCTTTTGCGCAATCCATCACTGATTCCCTAAATACATCCCATTCCTCCCCCACTCCCTTACTTCCATTGTTCTCACCTTTTTCCATTCTGTACTCAGTCTCTCCTGGTACTTCCTCACACAGTCTCCTTCCCAAGCTCACTTACTCTCACCACCCTCTTCACCCCAACATTCACTCTTCTTTTCTGAAAACCCATACAAATCTTCACCTTAGCCTCCACAAGATAATGATCAGACATCCCTCCAGTTGCACCTCTCAGCACATTAACATCCAAAAGTCTCTCTTTCGCACGCCTGTCAATTAACACGTAATCCAATAACGCTCTCTGGCCATCTCTCCTACTTACATAAGTATACTTATGTATATCTCGCTTTTTAAACCAGGTATTCCCAATCATCAGTCCTTTTTCAGCACATAAATCTACAAGCTCTTCACCATTTCCATTTACAACACTGAACACCCCATGTATACCAATTATTCCCTCAACTGCCACATTACTCACCTTTGCATTCAAATCACCCATCACTATAACCCGTCTCGTGCATCAAAACCACTAACACACTCATTCAGCTGCTCCCAAAACACTTGCCTCTCATGATCTTTCTTCTCATGCCCAGGTGCATATGCACCAATAATCACCCACCTCTCTCCATCAACTTTCAGTTTTACCCATATTAATCGAGAATTTACTTTCTTACATTCTATCACATACTCCCAAAAACTCCTGTTTCAGGAGTATTGCTACTCCTTCCCTTGCTCTTGTCCTCTCACTAACCCCTGACTTTACTCCCAGACATTCCCAAACCACTCTCTCCCTTTACCCTTGAGCTTCTTTCTCACTCAGAGCCAAAACATCCAGGTTCCTTCCTCAAACATACTACCTATCTCTCCTTTTTTCACATCTTGGTTACATCCACACACATTTAGGCACCCCACTCTGAGCCTTCGAGGAGGATGAGCACTCCCCGCGTGACTCCTTCTTCTGTTTCCCATTTTAGAAAGTTAATACAAGGAGGGGAGGATTTCTGGCCCCCCGCTCCCGTCCCCTCTATTCGCTTTCTACGACACGCGAGGAATACGTGGGAAGTATTCTTTCACCCCTATCCCCAGGGATAATTTACATATATACATACATTACACATACACACACATACACATACATACGCACAATACACACACACACACATACATATATATACATATGAAAAATGTAAGAAACAATTTAGAAAACTGAAACTTCTAGCTTGAAATGAATGAAAAAATGAATGTCACATAATGGTTCAACCTCTGGCTATGGAAAAAGGAAATGTATAATTTATTTACACAAACGTCAATAGCAGTTCTCATCAATTTAACCACTGTATAATAACTTCAATGCTAAGCTACATTTTTCTCCAATTTCACTATTTTCTTGTCAAAACACCATGTATGAAAACTATCACTCCAGTAACACAACTATAAACATTTACTTCCCCTTTAAAAAAAGTTTCTGGGAAGTCTGTCTCGATACACTGCGGGAAACTCTACCACCTGGCGAGTTTGTGTTGCAATGGTTTGATTCACAAACTAGTACTCACTGTGGCCAAGGTAGTTCCGTTGCGAATGATGCACATGGGGGACTAATTTTAATGCTTGGGATACTGATAAATTGGTATCTCCAATTTATATATATTTATTATTAAATATTATATATATATATTAATTTATATATTATAAAAAAATATTATAATATATAATAATTAATTTATATTAAATAAAATATTATATAATAATTATATATATTATAATAATATATTATAATATATATATATAATTTTTTTTTTTTTTTTTTTTTTTTTTTACTTTGTCGCTGTTCTCCCGCGTTTGCGAGTTTGCGCAAGGAAAAGACGAAAGAAAAAGGCCCAACCCCCCCTACACATGTAATACACTTCCACACACGCAATATACATACCTACAACTTTCCATGGTTACCCCGACGCTTCACTGCCTTGATTCAATCCACTGACAGCACGTCAACCCCTGTATACCCCCATGCTCCCAAATTTACTCTATTTCCTTTCCCTCCTTTCACCTCCTGCATGTTCAGGCCCCGATCACACAAAATCTTTTTCACTCCATCTTTCCGCCTCCAATTTGGTCTCCCTCTTCTCCTCGTTCCCTCCACCTCCGACACATATATCCTCTTGGTCAATCTTTCCTCACTCATTCTCTCCATGTGCCCAAACCACTTCAAAACACCCTCTTCTGCTCTCTCAACCACGCTCTTTTTATTTCCACACATCTCTCTTACCCTTACGTTACTCACTCGATCAAACCACCTCACACCACACATTGTCCTCAAACATCTCATTTCCAGCACATCCATCCTCCTGCGCACAACTCTATCCATAGCCCACGCCTCGCAACCATACAACATTGTTGGAACCACTATTCCTTCAAACATACCCATTTTTGCTTTCCGAGATAATGTTCTCGACTTCCACACATTCTTCAAGGCCCCCAGAATTTTCGCCCCCTCCCCCACCCTATGATCCACTTCCGCTTCCATGGTTCCATCCGCTGCCAGATCCACTCCCAGATATCTAAAACACTTCACTTCCTCCAGTTTTTCTCCATTCAAACTCACCTCCCAGTTGACTTGACCCTCAACCCTACTGTACCTAATAACCTTGCTCTTATTCACATTTACTCTTAACTTTCTTCTTCCACACACTTTACCAAACTCAGTCACCAGCTTCTGCAGTTTCTCACATGAATCAGCCACCAGCGCTGTATCATCAGCGAACAACAACTGACTCACTTCCCAAGCTCTCTCATCCCCAACAGACTTCATACTTGCCCCTCTTTCCAAAACTCTTGCATTTACCTCCCTAACAACCCCATCCATAAACAAATTAAACAACCATGGAGACATCACACACCCCTGCCGCAAACCTACATTCACTGAGAACCAATCACTTTCCTCTCTTCCTACACGTACACATGCCTTACATCCTCGATAAAAACTTTTCACTGCTTCTAACAACTTTCCTCCCACACCATATATTCTTAATACCTTCCACAGAGCATCTCTATCAACTCTATCATATGCCTTCTCCAGATCCATAAATGCTACATACAAATCCATTTGCTTTTCTAAGTATTTCTCACATACATTCTTCAAAGCAAACACCTGATCCACACATCCTCTACCACTTCTGAAACCACACTGCTCTTCCCCAATCTGATGCTCTGTACATGCCTTCACCCTCTCAATCAATACCCTCCCATATAATTTACCAGGAATACTCAACAAACTTATACCTCTGTAATTTGAGCACTCACTCTTATCCCCTTTGCCTTTGTACAATGGCACTATGCACGCATTCCGCCAATCCTCAGGCACCTCACCATGAGTCATACATACATTAAATAACCTTACCAACCAGTCAACAATACAGTCACCCCCTTTTTTAATAAATTCCACTGCAATACCATCCAAACCTGCTGTCTTGCCGGCTTTCATCTTCCGCAAAGCTTTCACTACCTCTTCTCTATTTACCAAATCATTTTCCCTAACCCTCTCACTTTGCACACCACCTCGACCAAAACACCCTATATCTGCCACTCTATCATCAAACACATTTAACAAACCTTCAAAATACTCACTCCATCTCCTTCTCACATCACCACTACTTGTTATCACCTCCCCATTTGCGCCCTTCACTGAAGTTCCCATTTGCTCCCTTGTCTTACGCACTTTATTTACCTCCTTCCAGAACATCTTTTTATTCTTCCTAAAATTTAATGATACTCTCTCACCCCAACTCTCATTTGCCCTTTTTTTCACCTCTTGCACCTTTCTCTTGACCTCCTGTCTCTTTCTTTTATACATCTCCCACTCAATTGCATTTTTTCCCTGCAAAAATCGTCCAAATGCCTCTCTCTTCTCTTTCACTAATACTCTTACTTCTTCATCCCACCACTCACTACCCTTTCTAATCAACCCACCTCCCACTCTTCTCATGCCACAAGCATCTTTTGCGCAATCCATCACTGATTCCCTAAATACATCCCATTCCTCCCCCACTCCCCTTACTTCCATTGTTCTCACCTTTTTCCATTCTGTACTCAGTCTCTCCTGGTACTTCCTCACACAGGTCTCCTTCCCAAGCTCACTTACTCTCACCACCCTCTTCACCCCAACATTCACTCTTCTTTTCTGAAAACCCATACAAATCTTCACCTTAGCCTCCACAAGATAATGATCAGACATCCCTCCAGTTGCACCTCTCAGCACATTAACATCCAAAAGTCTCTCTTTCGCGCGCCTGTCAATTAACACGTAATCCAATAACGCTCTCTGGCCATCTCTCCTACTTACATAAGTATACTTATGTATATCTCGCTTTTTAAACCAGGTATTCCCAATCATCAGTCCTTTTTCAGCACATAAATCTACAAGCTCTTCACCATTTCCATTTACAACACTGAACACCCCATGTATACCAATTATTCCCTCAACTGCCACATTACTCACCTTTGCATTCAAATCACCCATCACTATAACCCGGTCTCGTGCATCAAAACCACTAACACACTCATTCAGCTGCTCCCAAAACACTTGCCTCTCATGATCTTTCTTCTCATGCCCGGGTGCATATGCACCAATAATCACCCACCTCTCTCCATCAACTTTCAGTTTTACCCATATCAATCGAGAATTTACTTTCTTACATTCTATCACATACTCCCACAACTCCTGTTTCAGGAGTATTGCTACTCCTTCCCTTGCTCTTGTCCTCTCACTAACCCCTGACTTTACTTCCCAGACATTCCCAAACCACTCTTCCCCTTTACCCTTGAGCTTCGTTTCACTCAGAGCCAAAACATCCAGGTTCCTTTCCTCAAACATACTACCTATCTCTCCTTTTTTCACATCTTGGTTACATCCACACACATTTAGGCACCCCACTCTGAGCCTTCGAGGAGGATGAGCCCTCCCCGCGTGACTCCTTCTTCTGTTTCCCATTTTAGAAAGTTAATACAAGGAGGGGAGGATTTCTGGCCCCCCGCTCCCGTCCCCTCTAGTCGCTTTCTACGACACGCGAGGAATACGTGGGAAGTATTCTTTCACCCCTATCCCCAGGGATAATATACATATATACACACACACACACACACACACACGTACACACACACACACACACATACATATATATACATATGAAAAATGTAAGAAACAATTTAGAAAACTGAAACTTCTAGCTTGAAATGAATGAAAAAAAATGAATGTCACATAATGGTTCAACCTCTGGCTGTGGAAAAAGGAAATGTATAATTTATTTACACAAACGTCAATAGCAGTTCTCATCAATTTAACCACTGTATCAATAAGCTTCAATGTCTAAGCTACATTTTTCTCCAATTTCACTATTTTCTTGTCACAACACCATGTATGAAAACTATCACTCCAGTAACACAACTATAAACATTTACTTCCCCTTTAAAAAAAGTTCTGGGGAAGTCTGTCTCGATACACTGCGGGAAACTCTACCACCTGGCGAGGTTTGTGTTGCAATGGTTCTTGATTCACAAACGTAGTAGCATCGCTGGTGGACCAAGGTAGTTCCGTTTGCGAACGTAGTAGCATCACTTGTGCAGTGGACGTTCTACTAAGACTCGGGTATACTCTTGCCAGTGTCCTAAGTGTTCCAGTGCTCTACAGGGCAGGGACGTCCAAACTGCTTTTATATATATCTTTTATATATATATATATATATATATATATATATATATATATATATATATATATATATATATATATATATATATATATATAATGAGAACTGCTATTGACGTTTGTGTAAATAAATTATACATTTCCTTTTTTCCACAGCCAGAGGTTGAACCATTATGTGACATTCTTTTTTTTTCATTCATTTCAAGCTAGAGGTTTCAGTTTTCTAAATTGTTTCTTTTTTTTTTTTTTTTTTTTTTTTTTTTTTACTTTGTCGCTGTCTCCCGCGTCTGCGAGGTAGCGCAAGGAAACAGACGAAAGAAATGGCCCAACCCCCCCCCATACACATGTACATACACATGTCCACACACGTGTATACATACCTACACAGCTTTCCATGGTCCACCCCAGACGCCTCACATGCCTTGATTCACTCCACTGACAGCACGTCAACCCCTGTATACCACATCGCTCCAATTCACTCTATTCCTTGCCCTCCTTACACCCTCCTGCATGTTCAGGCCCCGATCACACAAAATCTTTTTCACTCCATCTTTCCACCTCCAATTTGGTCTCCCTCTTCTCCTCGTTCCCTCCACCTCCGACACATATATCCTCTTGGTCAATCTTTCCTCACTCATTCTCTCCATGTGCCCAAACCATTTCAAAACACCCTCTTCTGCTCTCTCAACCACGCTCTTTTTATTTCCACACATCTCTCTTACCCTTACGTTACTTACTCGATCAAACCACCTCACACCACACATTGTCCTCAAACATCTCATTTCCAGCACATCCATCCTCCTGCGCACAACTCTATCCATAGCCCACGCCTCGCAACCATACAACATTGTTGGAACCACTATTCCTTCAAACATACCCATTTTTGCTTTCCGAGATAATGTTCTCGACTTCCACACATTTTTCAAGGCTCCCAAAATTTTCGCCCCCTCCCCCACCCTATGATCCACTTCCGCTTCCATGGTTCCATCCGCTGACAGATCCACTCCCAGATATCTAAAACACTTCACTTCCTCCAGTTTTTCTCCATTCAAACTTACCTCCCAATTGACTTGACCCTCAACCCTACTGTACCTAATAACCTTGCTCTTATTCACATTTACTCTTAACTTTCTTCTTCCACACCCTTTACCAAACTCAGTCACCAGCTTCTGCAGTTTCTCACATGAATCAGCCACCAGCGCTGTATCATCAGCGAACAACAACTGACTCACTTCCCAGGCTCTCTCATCCCCAACAGACTTCATACTTGCCCCTCTTTCCAAAACTCTTGCATTTACCTCCCTAACAACCCCATCCATAAACAAATTAAACAACCATGGAGACATCACACACCCCTGCCGCAAACCTACATTCACTGAGAACCAATCACTTTCCTCTCTTCCTACACGTACACATGCCTTACATCCTCGATAAAAACTTTTCACTGCTTCTAACAACTTGCCTCCCACACCATATATTCTTAATACCTTCCACAGAGCATCTCTATCAACTCTATCATATGCCTTCTCCAGATCCATAAATGCTACATACAAATCCATTTGCTTTTCTAAGTATTTCTCACATACATTCTTCAAAGCAAACACCTGATCCACACATCCTCTACCACTTCTGAAACCGCACTGCTCTTCCCCAATCTGATGCTCTGTACATGCCTTCACCCTCTCAATCAATACCCTCCCATATAATTTACCAGGAATGCTCAACAAACTTATACCTCTGTAATTTGAGCACTCACTCTTATCCCCTTTGCCTTTGTACAATGGCACTATGCACGCATTCCGCCAATCCTCAGGCACCTCACCATGAGTCATACATACATTAAATAACCTTACCAACCAGTCAACAATACAGTCACCCCCTTTTTTTAATAAATTCCACTGCAATACCATCCAAACCTGCTGCCTTGCCGGCTTTCATCTTCCGCAAAGCTTTTACTACCTCTTCTCTGTTTACCAAATCATTTTCCCTAACCCTCTCACTTTGCACACCACCTCGACCAAAACACCCTATATCTGCCACTCTGTCATCAGACACATTCAACAAACCTTCAAAATACTCATTCCATCTCCTTCTCACATCACCACTACTTGTTATCACCTCCCCATTTACGCCCTTCACTGAAGTTCCCATTTGCTCCCTTGTCTTACGCACCCTATTTACCTCCTTCCAGAACATCTTTTTATTCTCCCTAAAATTTACTGATAGTCTCTCACCCCAACTCTCATTTGCCCTTTTTTTCACCTCTTGCACCTTTCTCTTGACCTCCTGTCTCTTTCTTTTATACTTCTCCCACTCAATTGCATTTTTTCCCTGCAAAAATCGTCCAAATGCCTCTCTCTTCTCTTTCACTAATACTCTTACTTCTTCATCCCACCACTCACTACCCTTTCTAAACAGCCCACCTCCCACTCTTCTCATGCCACAAGCATCTTTTGCGCAATCCATCACTGATTCCCTAAATACATCCCATTCCTCCCCCACTCCCCTTACTTCCATTGTTCTCACCTTTTTCCATTCTGTACACAGTCTCTCCTGGTACTTCCCCACACAGGTCTCCTTTCCAAGCTCACTTATTCTCACCACCTTCTTCACCCCAACATTCACTCCTCTTTTCTGAAAACCCATACTAATCTTCACCTTAGCCTCCACAAGATAATGATCAGACATCCCTCCAGTTGCACCTCTCAGCACATTAACATCCAAAAGTCTCTCTTTCGCACGCCTGTCAATTAACACGTAATCCAATAACGCTCTCTGGCCATCTCTCCTACTTACATAAGTATACTTATGTATATCTCGCTTTTTAAACCAGGTATTCCCAATCATCAGTCCTTTTTCAGCACATAAATCTACAAGCTCTTCACCATTTCCATTTACAACACTGAACACCCCATGCATACCAATTATTCCCTCAACTGCCACATTACTCACCTTTGCATTCAAATCACCCATCACTATAACCCGGTCTCGTGCATCAAAACCGCTAACACACTCATTCAGCTGCTCCCAAAACACTTGCCTCTCATGATCTTTCTTCTCATGCCCAGGTGCATATGCACCAATAATCACCCACCTCTCTCCATCAACTTTCAATTTTACCCATATTAATCGAGAATTTACTTTCTTACATTCTATCACATACTCCCACAACTCCTGTTTAAGGAGTATTGCTACTCCTTCCCTTGCTCTTGTCCTCTCACTAACCCCTGACTTCACTCCCCAGACATTTCCAAACCACTCTTCCCCTTTACCCTTGAGCTTCGTTTCACTCAGAGCCAAAACATCCAGGTTCCTTTCCTCAAACATACTACCTATCTCTCCTTTTTTCACATCTTGGTTACATCCACACACATTTAGGCACCCCACTCTGAGCCTTCGAGGAGGATGATCACTCCCCGCGTGACTCCTTCTTCTGTTTCCCATTTTAGAAAGTTAATACAAGGAGGGGAGGATTTCCGGCCCCCCGCTCCCGTCCCCTCTAGTCGCTTTCTACGACACGCGAGGAATACGTGGGAAGTATTCTTTCACCCCTATCCCCAGGGATAAAATTGTTTCTTACATTTTTCATATGTGTATATATGTATGTGTGTGTGTGTGTGTGTGTGTGTGTGTATGTATATATATATGTATATTTTCCCTGGGGATAGGGGTGAAAGAATACTTCCCACGTATTCCTCGCGTGTCGTAGAAAGCGACTAGAGGGGACGGGAGCGGGGGGCCAGAAATCCTCCCCTCCTTGTATTAACTTTCTAAAATGGGAAACAGAAGAAGGAGTCACGCGGGGAGGGCTCATCCTCCTCGAAGGCTCAGAGTGGGGTGCCTAAATGTGTGTGGATGTAACCAAGATGTGAAATATATATATATATATATATATATATATATATATATATATATATATATATATATCAGATTGGGGAAGAGCAGTGCGGTTTCAGAAGTGGTAGAGGATGTGTGGATCAGGTGTTTGCTTTGAAGAATGTATGTGAGAAATACTTAGAAAAGCAAATGGATTTGTATGTAGCATTTATGGATCTGGAGAAGGCATATGATAGAGTTGATAGAGATGCTCTGTGGAAGGTATTAAGAATATATGGTGTGGGAGGCAAGTTGTTAGAAGCAGTGAAAAGTTTTTATCGAGGATGTAAGGCATGTGTACGTGTAGGAAGAGAGGAAAGTGATTGGTTCTCAGTGAATGTAGGTTTGCGGCAGGGGTGTGTGATGTCTCCATGGTTGTTTAATTTGTTTATGGATGGGGTTGTTAGGGAGGTAAATGCAAGAGTCCTGGAAAGAGGGGCAAGTATGAAGTCTGTTGGGGATGAGAGAGCTTGGGAAGTGAGTCAGTTGTTGTTCGCTGATGATACAGCGCTGGTGGCTGATTCATGTGAGAAACTGCAGAAGCTGGTGACTGAGTTTGGTAAAGTGTGTGGAAGAAGAAAGTTAAGAGTAAATGTGAATAAGAGCAAGGTTATTAGGTACAGTAGGGTTGAGGGTCAAGTCAATTGGGAGGTGAGTTTGAATGGAGAAAAACTGGAGGAAGTGAAGTGTTTTAGATATCTGGGAGTGGATCTGTCAGCGGATGGAACCATGGAAGCGGAAGTGGATCATAGGGTGGGGGAGGGGGCGAAAATTTTGGGAGCCTTGAAAAATGTGTGGAAGTCGAGAACATTATCTCGGAAAGCAAAAATGGGTATGTTTGAAGGAATAGTGGTTCCAACAATGTTGTATGGTTGCGAGGCGTGGGCTATGGATAGAGTTGTGCGCAGGAGGATGGATGTGCTGGAAATGAGATGTTTGAGGACAATGTGTGGTGTGAGGTGGTTTGATCGAGTAAGTAACGTAAGGGTAAGAGAGATGTGTGGAAATAAAAAGAGCGTGGTTGAGAGAGCAGAAGAGGGTGTTTTGAAATGGTTTGGGCACATGGAGAGAATGAGTGAGGAAAGATTGACCAAGAGGATATATGTGTCGGAGGTGGAGGGAACGAGGAGAAGAGGGAGACCAAATTGGAGGTGGAAAGATGGAGTGAAAAAGATTTTGTGTGATCGGGGCCTGAACATGCAGGAGGGTGTAAGCAGGGCAAGGAATAGAGTGAATTGGAGCGATGTGGTATACAGGGGTTGACGTGCTGTCAGTGGAGTGAATCAAGGCATGTGAAGCGTCTGGGGTAAACCATGGAAAGCTGTGTAGGTATGTATATTTGCGTGTGTGGACGTGTGTATGTACATGTGTATGGGGGGGGGGGGGGGTTGGGCCATTTCTTTCGTCTGTTTCCTTGCGCTACCTCGCAAACGCGGGAGACAGCGACAAAGTATAAAAAAAAAAAAAAAAAAAAAATATATATATATATATATATATATATATATATATATATATATATATATATATATATATATACATAGGGCTGTCACACAGCCTATATAGGATATAGGTCTATAGAAAGCCCTGTTATAGGGTAACAAGGTCACACAGTCTATATAGGATATAGGGCTATAGAAAACCCTGTTATAGGGTAACAAGGTCACACAGCCTATATAGGATATAGGGCTATAGAAAACCCTGTTATAGGGTAACAAGGTCACACAGCCTATATAGGATATAGGGATATAGAAAGACCTGTTATAGGTTAACAAGGTCACACAGCCTATATAGGATATAGGGCTATAGAAAACCCTGTTATAGGTTAACAAGGTCACACAGCCTATATAGGATATAGGGCTATAGAAAACCCTGTTATAGGGTAGCAAGGTCATACAGCCTATATAGGATATAGGGCTATAGAAAACCCTGTTATAGGGTAACAAGGTCACACAGCCTATATAGGTTATAGGGCTATAGAAAACCCTGTTATAGGGTAACAAGGTCACACAGCCTATATAGGATATAGGGCTATAGAAAACCCTGTTATAGGGTAGCAAGGTCACACAGCCTATATGACACAGACCTACATAGATAGACCTACCCAATAGATGGACGAGAGAGAGAGAGAGAGAGAGAGAGAGAGAGAGAGAGAGAGAGAGAGACAGAGAGAGAGAGAGAGACACACACACACACACACACAGCCAACTCTTTCTCTCTGTGGTCGTCCACAGACACAGACGACCCGTCTGTTCACAGCAAGTGAGGAGGCGAGGGGGGAGAGGAGGGGACTTAGCACCCCCCCTATAGAGGGGAGGTACCTGAGGGGAAGGGGGGGTGTGAGGGGAAGGGGTGAGACACAGATCCATTTCTCTGTTGTCACCTGTTCGACCCCAGGATGGGCCACAGGCGGACATAATGGGCGTCTCTCTCTCTCTCTCTCTCTCTCTCTCTCTCTCTCTCTCTCTCTCTCTCTCTCTGGGGTTAGGATCATTGCGCTCACCAAACACACTCGCACTTGCCTCCTGTTGTGAGGGAGGGAGGGAGGTATCTGTCTCTCTGGGGGAGGGTCTCCGTCTCGCTGGAGGGGTCTTTGTCTCTCTGGGGGGAGTCTGTCTCTCTGGGGGAGGGTCTCTGTCTCTCTGGGGAGGGTCTCTGTCTCTCTGGGGAGGGTCTCTGTCTCTCTGGGGAGGGTCTCTGTCTCTCTTGGGGTCTCTGTCTCTCTGGGGAGGGTCTCTGTCTCTCTGGGGGGTCTCTGTGTCTCTGGGGGGAGGGGAAGGGGACGCTATTGTTCAGGGGTGAAGTCTGACAAGGGGGGGAGGGGTGGGTTCGAACAGGGGTGTTGAGAGAGAGAGAGAGAGAGAGAGAGAGAGAGAGAGAGAGAGAGAGAGAGAGAGAGAGAGAGAGAGAGAATTCCAGGGATGGTGGTTTGTCGTACCGTCGTACTCTATGGTCGTATACCGTCGTGTGCTCAAGGGTCGTATACCGTCGTACTCTATGGTCGTATACCGTCGTGTGCTCAAGAGTCGTATACCGTCGTGTGCTCAAGGGTCGTATACCGTCGTGTGCTCAAGGGTCGTATACCGTCGTACTCTATGGTCGTATACCGTCGTGTGCTCAAGGGTCGTATACCGTCGTGTGCTCAAGGGTCGTATACCGTCGTGTGCTCAAGGGTCGTATACCGTCGTACTCTATGGTCGTATACCGTCGTGTGCTCAAGGGTCGTATACCGTCGTGTGCTCAAGGGTCGTATACCGTCGTGTGCTCAAGGGTCGTATACCGTCATGTTCAAGGGTCGTATACCGTCGTGTTCAAGGGTCGTATACCGTCATGTTCAAGGGTCGTATACCGTCGTGCTCAAGGGTCGTATACCGTCATGTTCAAGGGTCATATACCGTCGTGTTCAAGGGTCGTATACCGTCATGTTCAAGGGTCGTATACCGTCGTGCTCAAGGGTCGTATACCGTCATGTTCAAGGGTCGTATACCGTCGTGTTCAAGGGTCGTATACCGTCGTGTGCTCAAGGGTCGTATACCATCGTGTGCTCAAGGGTCGTATACCGTCGTGTGCTCAAGGGTCGTATACCGTCGTGTTCAAGGGTCGTATACCGTCGTGTGCTCAAGGGTCGTATACCGTCGTGTGCTCAAGGGTCGTATACCGTCGTGTGCTCAAGGGTCGTATACCGTCGTGTGCTCAAGGGTCGTATACCGTCGTGTGTTCAAGGGTCGTATACCGTCGTGTGCTCAAGGGTCGTATACCGTCGTGTGCTCAAGGGTCGTATACCATCGTGTGCTCAAGGGGTCGTATACCGTCGTGTGCTCAGGAGTCGTATACCGTCGTGTGCTCAAGGGGTCGTATACCGTCGTGTGCTCAAGGGTCGTATACCGTCGTGTGTTCAAGGGTCGTATACCGTCTTGTGCTCAAGGGTCGTATACCGTCGTGTGCTCAACGGTCGTATACCATCGTGTGCTCAAGGGTCGTATACCGTCGTGTGTTCAAGGGTCGTATACCGTCGTGTGCTCAAGGGTCGTATACCATCGTGTGCTCAAGGGTCGTATATCGTCGTGTGCTCAAGGGTCGTATACCGTCGTGTGCTCAAGGGTCGTATACCATCGTGTGCTCAAGGGTCGTATACCGTCCTGTGTTCAAGGGTCGTATACCGTCGTGTGTTCAAGGGTCGTATACCGTCGTGTGCTCAAGGGTCGTATACCGTCGTGTGCTCAAGGGTCGTATACCATCGTGTGCTCAAGGGTCGTATACCGTCGTGTGTTCAAGGGTCGTATACCGTCGTGTGCTCAAGGGTCGTATACCGTCGTGTGCTCAAGGGTCGTATACCATCGTGTGCTCAAGGGTCGTATACCGTCGTGTGTTCAAGGGTCGTATACCGTCGTGTGCTCAAGGGTCGTATACCATCGTGTGCTCAAGGGTCGTATACCGTCGTGTGCTCAAGGGTCGTATACCGTCGTGTGCTCAAGGGTCGTATACCATCGTGTGCTCAAGGGTCGTATACCGTCGTGTGTTCAAGGGTCGTATACCGTCGTGTGTTCAAGGGTCGTATACTTCGTGTGCTCAAGGGTCGTATACCGTCGTGTGCTCAAGGGTCGTATACCATCGTGTGCTCAAGGGTCGTATACCATCGTGTGCTCAAGGGTCGTATACCGTCGTGTGCTCAAGGGTCGTATACCGTCGTGTGCTCAAGGGTCGTATACCATCGTGTGCTCAAGGGTCGTATACCGTCGTGTGTTCAAGGGTCGTATACCGTCGTGTGCTCAAGGGTCGTATACCATCGTGTGCTCAAGGGTCGTATACCGTCGTGTGCTCAAGGGTCGTATACCGTCGTGTGCTCAAGGGTCGTATACCATCGTATGCTCAAGGGTCGTATACCGTCGTGTGTTCAAGGGTCGTATACCGTCGTGTGTTCAAGTGTCGTATACCGTCGTGTGCTCAAGGGTCGTATACCGTCGTGTGCTCAAGGGTCGTATACCGTCGTGTGCTCAAGGGTCGTATACCATCGTGTGCTCAAGGGTCGTATACCGTCGTGTGCTCAAGGGTCGTATACCGTCGTGTGCTCAAGGGTCGTATACCGTCGTGTGCTCAAGGGTCGTAAACCGTCGTGTGTTCAAGGGTCGTATACCGTCGTGTGTTCAAGGGTCGTATACCGTCGTGTGTTCAAGGGTCGTATACCGTCGTGTGTTCAAGGGTCGTATACCGTCGTGTTCAAGGGTCGTATACCGTCGTGTGTTCAAGGGTCGTATACCGTCGTGTGCTCAAGGGTCGTATACCGTCGTGTGCTCAAGGGTTGTATACCGTCGTGTGTTCAAGGGTCGTATAGCGTCGTGTGTTCAAGGGTCGTATAGCGTCGTGTGTTCAAGGGGTCGTATACCATCCTACTCAGTATGTTATTAAAGTGTATAAATTCGCCATCATTAAAGAAATTCATGATATCTCATATTTGATTATTTATTATTTAATGACAATTAATAGAATAGAGGTTAGCTTTAGCTTAAAAGGTAAATAATAAATAGAATAAATGACTGGATTAAAAAAGATATATATTTGAAAGTTACTTAAAAGATAACAAAGTGAATTATTTAAAAAAAGGATTGATATTCGTATGTCCACAGTGGAATGCATAAACAAATGGTTTTCCCTTGTTTCATCACCTATGTCTCCTGTGAGCTCAGCTCATCTGAGGTGAGCTGAGACGCCTTGGAGCTTAAGGTGAGCTGAGATGAGGAGGTGAGATGAGGTGAGAGATGAAGTGAGGCGAGCTGGAGGCTGCATCACTGGCGTCATGGCGGGGGGGGGGGGGGAGGAAAGGGTCGGTAGGGGATTGGTTGGGTGGGGTGGCCCACCTCGCGCGGCGTTGCCGCCACAAAAGGAATGGGATCTCCTGCGGGACCGTCGGAGGGCGGCAATTTTTGCCACAGATCTGATAAGTCAAGTGTCTATATTAAGCACGATGTACGATAAGGGCGAGATCTAATGTTGCCGTGTTGTTGAGGAGGTGATATGGCGCCGTGGCCATATGGGAGAGGAGGAGGAGGGAGGGTGGGTATGGTACATGGCAGAGTGCGACGATGCCACATGTAGTTTAAATGGCGGTAGAGGGATGGGGCTGCCAGATCTCGCCAGCTTGCTGGATTATTTAATTATCTTATCTATATATCTATATACATATTTCTAAAGTTAGTATCTTAGATAAAACTTATATATAGTTACTATATCTCCGTGTCATCGGATCTGTTCTGAATAAGGAAATGTAATTATAGCCTATTTTACAGTGAGATCCAATGTAACATTCAGCCTTACGAACCAACACCCTTGAAAAAAAAATTGTTTCGACCAATTTATTAAAATCTAAACGATAATTATACAATAAATTGTATTAATAATACAGCTATTATGCAGTAAACATTAACCTAGAACATACAGTTATTGTGTCAAATAGAAAGGACACAGCTGACGGGTATAATACGAGTTAGAGATAGAAAATAGATGTGTTTCTGGCCAGAATTTACATAAATGAAAATAAATAATTTAAATTTCACATTCATGTGTACGTATGTCTGTGTGTGTGTGAACGTATGTGTAGTTTGTCTGTGTGCGTATTTGTGTGGTTATGTGTGGTTTGGTGTACGTATGTGTGCGTATGTATGGTTGTGTGTATGTGTGTGTGTGTGTGTGCGTGTGTGTGTCTGTGGCCCTTGCGTCTGTTGGCAACTCTGATTTGTTTCTGTTTTTTTTCTGTTACCTCGTGTCTGTCTGTTCTGTTGCTCTGTATCTGTCCGTTGCTCTATATTTCTCCATTCTGTTGCCTCCTGTCTGTCTGTTCTATTGCCGCGTGTCTGTCTAATTCTGTTGTCGTGTCTGTTATACTGTCTTTGTTTTTCTGTTCTGTTGCCTCGTATACATCTGTTTATGTTGCCTCGTATACATCTGTTCTGTTGCCTCGTATACATGTTCTGTTGCCTCGTATACATCTGTTTATGTTGCCTCGTATACATCTATTCTGTTGCCTCGTATACATGTTCTGTTGCCTCGTATACATCTGTTTATGTTGCCTCGTATACATCTGTTCTGTTGCCTCGTATACATCTGTTCTGTTACCTCGTATACGTCTGTTCTGTTACCTCGTATATATCTATTCTGTTGCCTCGTATACATCTGTTCTGTTGCCTCGTATACATCTGTTCTGTTGCCTCGTATACATCTGTTCTGTTGCCTCGTATAAATCTTTTGTTGCCTCGTATACATCTGTTCTATTGTCTCGTATACATCTGTTCTGTTGCCTCGTATACATCTGTTCTGTTTCCTCGTATACATCTGTTTATGTTGTCTCGTATACATCTGTTCTATTGCCTCGTATACATCTGTTCTGTTGCCTCGTATACATCTGTTCTGTTGCCTCGTATACATCTGTTCTGTTGCCTCGTATGCATCTGTTCTGTTGCCTCGTATACATCTGCTCTGTTGCCTCGTATACATCTGTTCTGTTGCCTCGTATACATCTGTTTATGTTGTCTCGTATACATCTGTTCTGTTGCCTCGTATACATCTGTTTATGTTGTCTCGTATACATCTGTTCTGTTGCCTCGTATACATCTGTTCTGTTGCCTCGTATACATCTGTTCTGTTGCCTCGTATACATCTGTTATGTTGCCTCGTATACATCTGTTCTGTTGCCTCGTATACATCTGTTTATGTTGCCTCGTATACATCTGTTCTGTTGCCTCGTATACATCTGTTCTGTTGCCTCGTATACATCTGTTCTGTTGCCTCGTATACATCTGTTTATGTTGTCTCGTATACATCTGTTCTGTTGCCTCGTATACATCTGTTCTGTTGCCTCGTATACATCTGTTCTGTTGCCTCGTATACATCTGTTCTGTTGCCTCGTATACATCTGTTCTGTTGCCTCGTATACATCTGTTCTGTTGCCTCGTATACATCTGTTCTATTGCCTCGTATACATCTGTTCTGTTGCCTCGTATACATCTGTTCTGTTGCCTCGTATACATCTGTTCTATTGCCTCGTATACATCTGTTCTGTTGCCTCGTATACATCTGTTCTGTTGCCTCGTATACATCTGTTCTATTGCCTCGTATACATCTGTTCTGTTGCCTCGAGTCTATCTGTTCTGTTGTCTGTGTCTTATCTGTTTTCCTTAGCGTACATCTGTTGTCTGTTTCACCATACTGTTGTCTGTTATTGT
This sequence comes from Panulirus ornatus, assembly GCF_036320965.1. NCBI lineage: Eukaryota > Metazoa > Arthropoda > Malacostraca > Decapoda > Palinuridae > Panulirus > Panulirus ornatus. The sequence continues at coordinate 4,891,874 of NC_092255.1, read as the reverse complement.
TTTACTGCCTTGTGTTTGCCTGCTGTTGTATTTTCCTGCAGCTGTATGAATGATTGTATTGTGTTCATGCCTGATTTATTAATTGTTGTTCTTGTTGTGACGTTCTGTATATTTCCTTCGTATTGTGTCTTTATTGCCGTATTTAAGGTGCCTTATTTTCTTTCCTTATTTCCATTATCTTATTTTCCTGTATTTGTCTTGTTTATGTTCTAGGTTCGTATTTGTTTATGGGTCTAATTCTGTTTTTGTAGTTGTTTATCTCTGCATTTGAGGTGTAATTAAAATGTCACTCCTGGATTCGCGGGATTTTGACAACACGGCAATAAATCTTGAAATCCACTAATCCCCTCCTTACCCGGGCGTCCCAATCCTCCCTAATCCTAATCCCCAATCCCTGCCCATCGCTCTGGTCCGCCGCCATTGGGGATAATTGTAGGGATGCTGTAGATAAACATCGATAAAATAAGGGACACCGAGGGAGTCCATGACATCCTGTAGTCTTACCGGGAAGCATAGGGCGGATGGGAGGGAAGGTTTGGTAAACCCAGGATGAACTAAAGCGTTCTTTCCATTTCCAGTATGACCAAGGTATATGGCGGAGTGTTATTTTTTATGCCCAGGATGAACTAAAGCATTCTTTCCATTTCCAGTATGACCAAGGTATATGGCGGTGTTTTTTTTATGCCCAGGATGAACTAAAGCGTTCTTTCCATTTCCAGTATGACCAAGGCGTATGGCGGTCTTATTTTTTATGCCCAGGATGATCTAAGGCATGTGGCGGGAGTTCTTTTTATACCCAGGATGATTTAAGGAATGTAGTAGAGTATATTTATACCCAGGATGGTCTAAAGCATGTGGCGGTTGGAGTCCTTGCCATACCTAGGATGAACTACGGCATTATTAGGCCTAGTTCACATCGGGCACCGGCAGAAAATGAAATCTAGTCTAATTATGATCTTTCAAAGATGATTTTTGAAGTAATTATTCACGTTTCTATCAAGTTATATTCAATGTCTAGATATAGATTTTTATAGTTTGATAATAATAATGGAGAAAGATCCATTCTTTAATGGGGGGGAAATGTAAAATAAATAAGTGGTACTGAAGGGATTGTAAGTGTAAAAGTTGTTGTGTTTACGTCTTGCACTTATCTGAGGGATCTTAAGTATAGTGTCCACTGACGGATTATAAGAGTTAATTGGAAAGTAATGCGATTATCTGCGATGATTACAATAATTATTGTGTTGATAATTCTTAGCGTCTTCGAGACTCTCATAGAACGGTCGGTACGACCCTTGAGCACGACGGTATACGACCCTTGAACACGACGGTATACGACCCTTGAGCACACGACGGTATACGACCTTTGAGCACACGACGGTATACGACCCTTAAGCACACGACGGTATACGACCCTTGAGCACGACGGTATACGACCCTTGAACACACGACGGTATACGACCCTTGAGCACACGACGGTATACGACTCTTGAGCACACGACGGTATACGACTCTTGAGCACACGACGATATACGACCCTTGAGCACACGACGGTATACGACCCTTGAGCACGACGGTATACGACCCTTGAGCACGACGGTATACGACCCTTGAGCACACGATGGTATACGACCCTTGAGCACGACGGTATACGACCCTTGAGCACACGACGGTATACGACCCTTGAACACACGACGGTATACGACCCTTGAGCGCACGACGGTATACGACCCTTGAGCGCACGACGGTATACGACCCTCGAGCACAACGGTATACGACCCTTGAACACGATGGCATACGACCCTTGAGCACACGACGGTATACGACCCTTGAGCACACGACGGTATACGACCCTTGAACACACGACGGTATACGACCCTTGAGCACACGATGGTATACGACCCTTGAACACACGACGGTATACGACCCTTGAGCACACGATGGTATACGACCCTTGAACACACGACGGTATACGACCCTTGAGCACACGACGGTATACGACCCTTGAACACACGACGGTATACGACCCTTGAGCACACGACGGTATACGACCCTTGAGCACACGACGGTATACGACCCTTGAGCACACGACGGTACGGTCCCCCCCCCCCCCTTATCCATCTTCCCTCAGTTTCTTAAGACAAATATAGACGAAGTCTCCATTACCCCTCATCCATCCTCCCCCCACCACCTCTCCCCTCCCTCCCTCCCTTCCCCTCACCTTCCCCTCACCCTCCCCTTGGTGGCGCCTATGGCAAACACATGAGGATTAAGCCAATAATAAAAAGAAATATATGTTTGTCGACCAAGTCTGCCGCTACCAGTGTTGGGCGAGTGATGTGTCTGTCTGTCTGTCTCTCTCTCTCTCTCTCTCTCTCTCTCTCTCTCTCTCTCTCTCTCTCTCTCTCTCTCTCTCTCTCTCGCTCTGTTGCCAGGTAGGAAGTGTAATATAGCTGTCTATTTCTTTCGTCTGTTTCCTTGCGCTACCTCGCAAACGCGGGAGACAGCGACAAAGTATAATAAAAAAAAAATAATATATATATATATATATATATATATATATATATATATATATATATATATATATATATATATATATGGGGGGGTGTGTGGGGGGCCCACAGTCAGTGTGTTGCCCCCTTTCCTTTATAGCCAGTGATATACAATATAGTGAAAATGGAATCTCGTTGTTATTGCCTATATACTATTTTCATTCGCTCCCTATTGTATTGCTGTGGCTATTGTATGTGGTTGTATAATACATTCGCGGTTATGGCCGGTCAATACGGGAATGGGGCGCACGCTCACAGACACACACACACACACACACACACACACACACACACACACACATATATATATATATATATATATATATATATATATATATATATATATATATATATATATATATATACTCTGCATATGTAGCCTATGAAGCATGACATGTTATGGAAGGAGATGTGGATTTCAGAACTGTGACTGCCCCCCCTCCACCATGCTGCCAGGAACCCCTCCCTCCCCCTCCCTCCAGGTGGAGGGGCCCGACCCTGGGCCCCGCCCCTCCTAAACCTCCTCAGATCTTATCAGTTCGTCTGATGACAAAGCCTGGCTGACCAGGGCGTCGCCGCCACACGAGATAACGTATCGTCCTGGGGCGGTGGTGGGTGGTGGGCGGCGGTGGTGGGTGGTGGGCGGGGCGGCGGTGGTAGGTGGCGGTGGGCGGTACAGCTCGATGGTAGGTGGTGGTGGAAGTGGGTGTTGGTAGAAATGATGCTTACTATGATATCTTGTCTTCAAAATCATGCTTAACATGATATCTTGTACCCAAAGTCATGCTCATCATGATATCTCATCTTCAAAATCATGCTTACCGTGATATCTTGTCTTCAAAATCATGCTTACCGTTATATCTTGTCTTCAAAATCATGCTTACCGTGATATCTTGTCTTCAAAATCATGCTTACCGTTATATCTTGTCTTCAAAATCATGCTTACCGTGATATCTTGTCTTCAAAATCATGCTTACCGTGATATCTTGTCTTCAAAATCATGCTTACCGTTATATCTTGTCTTCAAAATCATCCTTAACATGATATCTTGTACCCAACATCATGCTCATCATGATATATTACCTTCAAAATCATGCTTAGCATATAATCTTCTCCCCAAAGTCATGCTAAACGTGATATCTTCAAAGTTATGATTAGCATGTTATCTCGTCTTCAGAATCATGCTAACCATGATATCATGTCTTCGAAGTCATGCTTACCATAATATATAGTCTTCAAAATCATGCTTGCAATGATATGTTGTCTTCTAAGTCATGCTTACCATGATAACCTGTCTTAAAGTCATGCTTACCTGATATCATGTCTCCAAAGTCATGCCTACCATGATATCTTGTCTTCAGTCATGCTTGCCATGATATCTTTTCTTCAAAATCATGTTTACTATGATATCCTGTTTTTAAAGTCATGCTTACCGTGATATCTTGCTCCTAAAGTCATGTTAGCAATGATATCTTGTCCTCAAAATCATGCAAACCATGATATCTTGTCTCCAAATACATGCTTACCATCTTGTCCCTAAGATCATGTTTAACACCATGTCTTCAAAGTCATGCTTACAGTGATATCCTGTCGTCAAAGTTATGCTTACCATGATATCTTGTCTTCAAAGTCATGCTCACTATGCTGTCTTGTCTCTTTTGTCATGTTTAACTTGATATCATGTCTTCAAATTCATGTTTACCATGATATCATGTCTTCAGAGTCATGCTTACCACGACATCTTGTCTTCAAAGTCATGCTTACCACGATATCTTGTCTTTAAAGTCATGCTTACCATTATATCTTGTCTTCAAAGAAATGCTTACCGTGATATCATGTCTTCAAAGTCATACTAACTATGATAACTTGTCTTTAAAGTCATGCTTACCATGATAACTTGTCTTCAAAGTCATGCTTAACATGATATCTTGTACCCATGATGACATGTCTATAAAGTCATGCTTACCATGATATCTTGTCTTCAAAGTCATGCTTATCATAATAACTTGTACCCAGAGTCATGCTCATCATGATAACTTGTCTTCAACATCATGCTCTGTATTATATCTCGGCTCCCAAACATACTTACCATGATATCTTGTTCCCAACGTCATGCTTACCATGATATCTTCAAAGTTATGCTTAGCATGATATTTTGTCTTCAAAGTCATGCTTACCCTGATATCTTAACTTTAAAGTCATGCTCACCATAATATCTTGTACCCAAAGTCACACTCATCATGATATTGTTTCTTCAAATCCTTGCTCAACATGATATTTTGTCTTGAAGTTCATGCTTACCAAGATATCTTGCTGTGAAAGTCATACTTACCATATCTTGTCTTGAAATTCATACTTACCATCATATATTTACTTCTAAGTCATGCTTACCATAATAACTTGTACCCTAGAGTCATGCTCATATTGATACCATGTCCTCAAAGTCATGCTTACCATGATATCTTATCTTCAAAATCATGCTTACCATAATATCTTCTCCCCACAGTCATGATAACCATTATATCTTCAAAGGCTTACATGCCATGATATCTTGTCTTCAAATTTATGCTTATCATAATATCTTGTACTCAAAGTCACGCCTATCAAGATATCTTTTCCTCAAAGTCATTTTCAGCATGATATCGTGTCTTCAAAATCATACTTACTATATATCTTCTCCCCAAAGTCATGCTAACCTAGATATCTTCAAAGTTATTGTTAGCATTATATATTCTATTCAAAGACCTGCTTACCATGACATATTGTCTTCAAAGTCATGCTTACCAAAATATCTTGTATCCAAAGACACGCTCACCATGATAACTTGTCCTCAAAGTTATGCCCAGCATGATATCTTGTCTGAGAAAAGATGTTTGCCATAATGTCATTTCCCCATATTCATGCTGCCCATGATATCATGAAAGTTATGCTTACCATGATATCTTGTCTTCAAAGTCATGCTTACCCTGATATCTCCCACAAAGTCATGCTTACTATGGTAAGTCATGCTTTGTATATTTTGTGTTCAGATTCATACGTCCCATCATGTAGTGCCTTCAAAGTCATGCTAACTATGATATCTTACTTTCAAAGTCATATTTGTATATTTTGTGTTCAAATTCGTACTTCCCATCATGTAATGCCTTCAAAGTTATGCTTATTATGATATCTTGTACACAGAGTCCTGATCATCTTGATAACTTGTCCTCAAAGTCATGCTCAGCATGATATCTCGTCCTCGAAATCATGCTTGCCCTAAAACCTTCTTTCTAAAGTCATGCTAATCAGTATATCTTCAGAGATATGCTTAGCATGATATTTTGTCTTCAAAGTCATGCTTACTATGATATCTTAGCTTGAAAGCCATGCTTACCATTATATCATTTACTCAAAATCACAGTAATCATGATATCGTGTCTTCAGGGTCATGCTCAGCATGATATCTTGTCTTTGAACTCATGCATATCCTGGTATATCCCCAGTCATGTTTACCATGATATCTTGCTTTCAAAGTCATACTACGTATATTTTGTGTTCAAATTCATGCTTGCCATCATATAGGTGTCTTCAAAGGCATGCTTATTATGATATCATGTACCCAGTGTCATGCTCATTTTGATAACTTATCCTCAAAGTCATGCTCAGCATGATATCTCGTCTTCAAAATCATGCTTACCAGAATATCTTCTCCCCAAAGTATTGGTAACCTTGATGTCTTCAAAATCTTCCATGCCATGACACCTTGTCTTCAAATTCGTGCTTTCCTTAATATCTTGTACCCAAAGTGGCACTCATCAAGATATCTTGTCCTCAAGGTCATGCTCAGCATGATATCTTGTCTTCAAAATCATGCTTACCCTGATATCTCCCCAAAGTCATGCTTACCCTGATATCTCCCCAAAGTCATGCTTCCCTTGATGTCTTGCTTTCAAAGTCATGCTTACCCTGATATCTCCCCAAAGTCATGCTTCCCTTGATATCTTGCTTTCAAAGCCATGCTTACCCTGATATCTCCCCAAAGTCATGCTCTCCTGAAATCTCCCTAAAGTCATGATTTCCTTGATATCGTGCTTTCAAACTCATGCTTACCATTTCTTGTCTTCAAATTCATGCTTACCATCATATATTATCTTGAAAGTCATGCTTATCACAATATCTTGTTCACATATTCATGCTCACCATGATATCTTGACCTCAAAGTCATGCTCAGTATGATATCTCGTCTTCAAAATCATGCTTACCAAAATATCTTCTCCCTAAGTCATGCTGACTGTGATATCTTCAAAGTCTTGCTTGCCATGATATCTTGTCTTCGTATTCATTCTTAACATAATATCTTGTACCCAAAGTCACGCTTATCAAGACATCTTGTTCTCAAAGTCATGTTCAGCATGATATCTTGTCTTCTAAATCATGCTTACCCTAATATCTCATCTCCAAAGTCATGCTAACCATGATATCTTCAAAGTCATAGTTAGCATTATATCCTTACTTCAAAGTCATGCATACCATGATATATAGTCTTTGAAGTCATGCCTATCGTAATATCTTTTACCCAGTGTTAAACTCATCATGATATTCTTTCCTCAAAGTCATGTTCTGCATGATATCCTGTATTCAAAGTCATGCTTACCGTGACATATTGTCTTCAAAGTCATGCTTACCAAAATATCTTGTTAACACAAAGTCACGCTCACCATGATAAATTGTTCTAAAAGTCATGCTTAGCATGATATCTCGTCTTCGAAATCATGCTTGCTACAATGTCATCTCAAAGTCATGCTAACCATGATATCTTCAGAGGTATGCTTAGCATGATATTTTGTCTTCAAATTCATGCTTACCATGATATCTTTTTTTTCAAAGTCATGCTTGCTATAATATCTTGTACCTAAAGTCACGTTCATTATGGTATCGTGTCCTGAAAGTTAGGATCAGCATGATATCTTGTCTTCAAATTCATGCTTACCCCGATATCTTGTTTTCAAAGTCATGCTTGCTATAATATCTTGTACCCAAAGTCACGTTCATCATGATATCGTGTCCTGAAAGTTATGATTAGCATGATATCTTGTCTTTAAAGTCATGCTTACCCTGATATCTTGCTTTGAAAGTCATGGTTACCATGTCTTGTTTTCAAATTCATGCTTACCATCGTATATTGTCTTGAAAGTCATGCTTATCATATCTTATACCCAAAGTTATTCTCATCTTGATGATTTGCCCTCAGAGTCATGCTCAGCATAATGTCTTCAAAATCATGCTTATCATAATGTCTTCTCCCCAAAGTCATGCTTACCATGATATCTTCCAAGTCTTGCTTGCCTTGATATCTTGTCTTCAAATTCATGCTAACCATAATATCTTGTGCCTAAAGTCACGGTCATCAAGATATCTTGTTCTCAAATTCATGTTCAGCATGATATGTCGTTTTCAAAATCATGCTTCCTATACTGTCTTCTCCATAGTCATGCTAACCAAGATGTCTTCAAAGTTATGGTTAGCATTATATCTTGTATTCAAAGTCATGCTTTCCAAGACATACTGTCTTCAAAGTCATGTTTACCATGATGTTTTGTACCCAAAGCCACACTCATTGGTGTATCTTCTTCCCGGGGTCATGCTAACCATTATAACTTCACTGATATGCTTAGTGATATATAGTCTTCAATGTCATGCTTACTACGATATCATGTCTTCTAAGTCATGCATACTATGATATTTTGTCTTGAGCTCATGCATGTCATGATATCTTGTTTTCATTGTCGTGCTTTCCTTGGTATTTTGTTTTGAAAGTCGTGCTTGCCATAATAATCTCCTCACAAATGCATGCATACTATGATATGTCTTCAAAATCATGCTCACCATGATATCTTCCCCAAAAGACATCCTTAGCATAATACCTTGTCTTAAAGGCATTATTTGTCTTCAGAATTATACTTATTGTGATATCTTGTTTTCATTGTCATGCTTTCCATGGTATTTTGTCTTAAAAGTCATACTTACCATAATGACCTCTCCACAAATGCATGCTTACAATGATATCATGTCTTCAAAATCATGCTTACCATAATATATTCCAAAGTCATTCTTACCATAATACCTTTTCTTCTTTCCTTCTTTCTTTCCTTCACTGTCATACTAGCCATGATATCTTGTCTTCAAAGTCATGCTTATCGTGATATCTTGTCTTTAAAATCATGCTTACTTGGATATCTTGTCTTCAATGTCATACTAACCATGACCTCTTGTCTTCAAAGACATGCTTATCATAATACCTTGTCTTGAAAGTCATGCTTATCATGATATTTTACCTTCAAAGTCATAGTAACTTTCATATCTTGATTTCAAAGTCGCGATTTCCATGATATCATGTCTCAAAGGCATACTTATTGTGATATCTTGGTTTCATAGTTATGCTTACCATAATATCTTTTCTTCAAAGTTATGCTTACCATAATATCTTTTCTTCAAAGTTATGCTTATCATAATATCTCTACTTCAAAGTTATGCTTACCATAATATCTTTTCTTCAAAGTTATGCTTACCATAATATCTTTTCTTCAAAGTTATGCTTACCATAATATCTTTTCTTCAAAGTTATGCTTACCATAATATCTTTTCTTCAAAGTTATGCTTACCATAATATCTTTTCAAAGTTATGCTTACCATAATATCTTTTCTTCAAAGTTATGCTTACCATAATATCTTTTCTTCAAAGTTATGCTTACCATAATATCTTTTCTTCAAAGTTATGCTTACCATGATATCTTTTCTTCAAAGTTATGCTTACCATAATATCTTTTCTTCAAAGTTATGCTTACCGTGATATCTTGAATTACACTTCATGGTTGCCATGATATTTTGTCTTAAAATCTATGCTTACCATAATATTTTGTACCCAAAGTTACGCTTATAATAATATCTTCTCCCCAAAGTTCATGCTAACCTTTATATCTTCAAAGTTGTGCCTGCCATGGTATCTAGTCTTCAAAATTATACGTTCCTTGATATCCTGTCTTCATATTCATACGTATCATGATATATTGTCTTAATACTCATGCTTGTCATGATATCTTGTCTTCAAAGTCATGCTTACAATATTATCTTGTACCCAAACTCACGGTACTCATGATATCTTCTTCCTAAGTCATGCTAACCATGATAACTTCAAAGTCTTGCTTAGTTTGATATGTAGTCTTCAGTATCATACTTACTGTGATATCATTTATTCAAATTCATGCTTACCTTTATATATTGTCTTCAAACCCATGCTTTTTATAATATCTTGTCTTTAAAGTCATGCTTACTATAATATCTTGACTTGAAAGTTATGGTAACCATAATAATCTCTCACCATAGTGATGCTTACTATGAATATCTTACCTTCAAAATCATACTTACCATGATATTCTTTCCTCAAAGTCGTGCTTACCATGATATTTTGTCTTCATAGTCAATGCTTACCATAATATTTTGTACCCAAAGTCACGCTCATCATGATATCTTTTCCTCAAAGTCATACTCAGCATGATATCTCGTCTGTAAAATCATGTTTACCATAATATCCTTTCCCCACAGTCATGCTAACAATGACAGCTTCGAAGTAATGCTTAGCAAGATATTTTGTCTTCAAAGTCATGCTTACCATGATATCTTGTCTTCAAAGTCATTGCTTATCATGATATCTTGTACCCAAAGTCAAGCTCATTATGATATCTTTTCCTCAAAGTTATGCTAAGCATGATATTTCTCTTCAAAGTCATGAAAACCATAATACCTATTCTTCAAAGTCAAGCTTTCCATGATACCTTGCCTTCAAAGTAATGTTTTCCATTACATCTTGTACCCAAAGTCACGCTTTTTATGATATCTTCTCCCCAAAGGCATTTTATCCATGATATCTTCAAAGTTATGCTTAGCATTATATCTATTCGTCAGAATCATGCTCCTATGATATCGTGTCTTCAAGGTCATGCTTACCATGATATACTTTCTTCAAAAATATGCTTGCCATGATATCTTCAAAGTCATGCTTACCATGATATCCTGTCTTCAAAGGCAAGTTTACCATGATATCGTGTCCTCAAAATCATTATTACTATGATATCATGTCTTAAGAGTCAGTTTTACCAGGATATATTGTGTTCAAAGTCATGCTTGCCTATGATATCTCGTCTTCATGCTTACCATGATATTATATCTTCAAAGTCATGCTTACCATAATAACTTGTCTCCATGGTCATTTTACTCATGATATCTTGTCATCAAAGTCATGCTAATCATGATATCTTGTCTCGAAGGTCATGCTTACCATCTTTTCTCAAAGGTCATGATATATTGACACCACATTCATATTGACCACGACATCTCCTCTTCAAAGTCATGCTTACCGTGATATCTTGTCTTCAAAATCATGCCTAACATGATATCATGTCTTACAATAACATCTCCCTAAAGTCATGCTAAGCCCATGATATTTTCAAAGTTATGCTTAGCATGGTATCCTGTCTTCAAAGTCATGCTTACCCTGATATCTTGTCTTCAAAATTATGCTTACCATAATATCTTCTCCCCAAAGTCGTGCTAACCATGACATCTTCAAAGTTTCGCTTAGGATTGCATCCTTTCAAAGTCGTGTTCCTCATGATATCTTGTCTTGAAAATCATTCTTACCATAATATCTTGTAATCAGATTTACGCTTAACATGATATCTTGTCTTCAAAGTCTTGCTAACCATGATAACCTCAAAGTAATGCTTAAAGTGACATATAGTCTCCATTATCATGGTTGTCATGATATCATGTCTTCAAAGTCATGCTTACCATGATATATTGTTTTCAAACTCATGCTTGGCATGATATGTTGTCATCAAAGTCATGCTCACCATGATATCTCGTCTTCAAAATTATGCTAACCATAATATCTTCTCCCCAAAGTCATGCTTACTATGATATCTAGACTTCAGCATCATGCTTACCATAGTATCTTCTTCTCAGAGTCATGCTTACAATGATATCTTGTCTTCAAAGTCAATGCTTACCATAAGATCTTGTGCCCAAATTCACGTTTATCATGATATTCTGTCTTCAAAGTCATGCTCTGCATGATATCTCGTCTTCAAAATCATGCTTACCATGATATCTTCTCTTCAAAGTCATGTTAACCATAATAGCTTCAGAGTTATGCTTAGCATGATATTTTGTCTTCAAAGAATGCTTACCATGATATCTTGTCTTCAAATGCATGCCTAACATGATATCTTGTCTTCAAAGTCATGATTGCCATAACATCTTGTACCCAAAGTCGCACTTATCATGATACTGTGTCCTCAAAATCATGCTTAGCATGATATCTCGCCTTCAAAATCATGCTTACCATAATATCCTCTTTTGAAAGTCATGCTCACCATGATATCTTCAAAGGTATGCTGAGCACGAAATTTTTTCTTCAAAATCATGCTTATCATCATGATATCTTGTCTTCAAAGTCATGCTTACCATGATCTATTGTCTTCAAATATATGCTTTCCATGATGTATTGTCCTCAAAGTTATGGTTATCATAATATCTTGTCTTCAAAGTCATGGCCTGCATGATATTTTGTTTTCAAAGTCATCCTTACCATAATATTTAGTACCCAAAGTCACATTCATCATGATGTCTCGTCTCATGCTTACTAATAATATATTCTCCCCAAAGTCATGCTAACCATGATATCCTCAAAGTTATTGTCAGCATGATATCCTGTCTTCAAATTCAATTTAACATAATATCTTGTCTTCAAAGTCATGCTAACCATGATATATTGTTTTCAAACTCATGCTTGGCATGATATGTTATCATCAAAGTCATGCTCACCATGATATCTAGTCTTCAAAATTATGCTAACCATGATATCTTCTCCCCAAAGTCATGCTTACTATGATATCTAGTCTTCAGCATCATGCTTACCATAGTATCTTCTCAGAGTCATGCTTACAATGATATCTTGTCTTCAAAGTCATGCTTACCGTGATATCTTGTATCCAAAGTCACGCTGATCATTATGTCTTCTCCCCAAAGTCATGCTCACCATGATATCTTCAAAGTTATTGTTAGCATGATATCCTATCTTCAAATTCATGCTTACCATAATATCTTGTTTTCAAAGTCATGCTGATCATGATGTCTTCTCCTCCAAAGTCATCCTAACCATTATAGCTTCATAGTTATGCTTAGTATGATATCTTGTCTTCAAAGTCATGTTTACTATGATATTTTGTCTTCACATTTATCATTCCCATTCTTCCTCCTCTTCCTTCCCATCCCTCCTATTCCATCCCATCCCTCCTCTTCCTTCCCATCCCTCCTCTTCCTTCCTATCCCTCCTCATCTTCCTTCCTATCCCTTCTCCTCTTTCTTCCCATCCCCTCCTCTTCCTTCCCATCCCTCCTCTTCCTTCCCATCTCTCCTCTTCTCCCTTCCCATCCCTCCTCTTTCTTCCACCCCCTCCTCTTCCTTCCCATCCCATCTCTTCCTCTTCCTCCCCCTCCCCATCTTCCCCCCCTTCCCCCATCCCTCTGCCTCTCCCCCTCCTCCCCCCATTTCTCTGTCTCTCCCCCTCCCTCCCCCTCCCCCATCCCTCTGTCTCTCCCCCTCCTCCCCCCATTTCTCTGCCTCTCCCCCTCCTCCCCCCCATCCCTCTCCCCCTCCTCCCCCCATCCCTCTCCCCCCCTCCCCCCTCATCCCTCTGCCTCTCCCCAGTTCCCACGGTAAAGCGTTCTGTACCCTCCACTTGGCCTCTTCTTCCAGGCAGATTAAACTTCATTATATACACCAGTGACCAAACCTGTTGCCCGGGGTGCCAACTGCTCCCGCTCCCTCTCTCTACCTCTCTCTCTCTCTCTCTCTCTCTCTCTCTCTCTCTCTCTCTCTCTCTCTCTCTCTCTCTCTCTCAACCTCTCTCAACCTCTCTCAACCTCTCTCTCTCTCTCTCACTCAACCTCTCTGTCTGTCTGTCTGTCTGTCTGTCTGTCTGTCTCTCTCTCTCTCTCTCTCTCTCTCTCTCTCTCTCTCTCTCTCTCTCTCTCTCTCTCTCTCTCTCTCTCTCTCTTTACTTTATTCAGTGTAGAAACTTCTTCACTTTTCTACATTTAGGTGATTTCGAAATGTATCGTCTACGTATCAAAATGAAGTGGAGACGTTGGTCTCAATCCACTGTTTAAAAAGAAAAAAAAAAGAAAAAGAAAAGAAGAAAAAAATAGTGTTTAAAGAAAATATTCCCCCCACCTCCCCCCACCTTCCCCCACCTTCCCCCACCTTCCCACACCTCCCCCCTTCCCCCTCCTTCCCCCACCTTCACCCTCCCCTTCCCCCACCTTCCCCCCTCCTTCCCCCACCTTCCCCCTTCCCCCCCATTCCCCCCCTACTACCACCACTACCACATTTGTCTATTGTTTCCTCTCAAAAGCAAACAACAGCTGATTCTCCAGTAGACTTGACCCCCCCCCCCCCACACACACAGTGCAAACAATCGCTGGATAAAGTGTTCGCTGGCGGTGAGGAGCGTCCCCCCCCCCCCCCCCCTGGTAACACCAGGAGGAGCTGATGTGTTGTCTGGGTAATGTGTTCGCTGGGTAATGTGTTCGCTGGGTAATGTATTCGCTGGGTAATGTGTTCGCTGGGTAATGTGTTCGCTGGGTAATGTGTTCGCTGGGTAATGTATTCGCTGGCGGTGAGGAGCGTCCTCCCTCCCTGGGAACACCAGGAGGAGCTGATGTGTTCGCTGGGTAATGTGTTCGCTGGGTAATGTGTTCGCTGGGTAATGTGTTCGCTGGCGGTGATGAACGCTGTCCTTTAGGAACGCCAGCAAGATTCCTCCACTTTATCGCACAACTTGGTCGTTTAACTTAACGTAGGATTGTTTATATTAATTCAGTCCCACAATTTATATAAGTACAAGATAAGGAAAGAATAAATTTAATCCCACAATTTATATAAGTACAAGATAAAGAAAGAAGAAATTTAATCTCACAATTTATATAAGTACAAGATAAGGAAGGAGGTAAATAAAGTGCGTAAGACAAGGGAGCAAATGGGAACTTCAGTGAAGGGCGCAAATGGGGAGGTGATAACAAGTAGCGGTGATGTGAGAAGGAGATGGAGTGAGTATTTTGAAGGTTTGTTGAATGTGTCTGATGACAGAGTGGCAGATATAGGGTGTTTTGGTCGAGGTGGTGTGCAAAGTGAGAGGGTTAGGGAAAATGATTTGGTAAACAGAGAAGAGGTAGTGAAAGCTTTGCGAAAGATGAAAGCCGGCAAGGCAGCAGGTTTGGATGGTATTGCAGTGGAATTTATTAAAAAAGGGGGTGACTGTATTGTTGACTGGTTGGTAAGGTTATTTAATGTATGTATGACTCATGGTGAGGTGCCTGAGGATTGGCGGAATGCGTGCATAGTGCCATTGTACAAAGGCAAAGGGGATAAGAGTGAGTGCTCAAATTACAGAGGTATAAGTTTGTTGAGTATTCCTGGTAAATTATATGGGAGGGTATTGATTGAGAGGGTGAAGGCATGTACAGAGCATCAGATTGGGGAAGAGCAGTGCGGTTTCAGAAGTGGTAGAGGATGTGTGGATCAGGTGTTTGCTTTGAAGAATGTATGTGAGAAATACTTAGAAAAGCAAATGGATTTGTATGTAGCATTTATGGATCTGGAGAAGGCATATGATAGAGTTGATAGAGATGCTCTGTGGAAGGTATTAAGAATATATGGTGTGGGAGGCAAGTTGTTAGAAGCAGTGAAAAGTTTTTATCGAGGATGTAAGGCATGTGTACGTGTAGGAAGAGAGGAAAGTGATTGGTTCTCAGTGAATGTAGGTTTGCGGCAGGGGTGTGTGATGTCTCCATGGTTGTTTAATTTGTTTATGGATGGGGTTGTTAGGGAGGTGAATGCAAGAGTTTTGGAAAGAGGGGCAAGTATGAAGTCTGTTGGGGATGAGAGAGCTTGGGAAGTGAGTCAGTTGTTGTTCGCTGATGATACAGCGCTGGTGGCTGATTCATGTGAGAAACTGCAGAAGCTGGTGACTGAGTTTGGTAAAGTGTGTGAAAGAAGAAAGTTAAGAGTAAATGTGAATAAGAGCAAGGTTATTAGGTACAGTAGGGTTGAGGGTCAAGTCAATTGGTAGGTGAGTTTGAATGGAGAAAAACTTGAGGAAGTGAAGTGTTTTAGATATCTGGGAGTGGATCTGGCAGCGGATGGAACCATGGAAGCGGAAGTGGATCATAGGGTGGGGGAGGGGGCGAAAATTCTGGGAGCCTTGAAGAATGTGTGGAAGTCGAGAACATTGTCTCGGAAAGTAAAAATGAGTATGTTTGAAGGAATAGTGGTTCCAACAATGTTGTATGGTTGCGGGGCGTGGGCTATGGATAGAGTTGTGCGCAGGAGGATGGATGTGCTGGAAATGAGATGTTTGAGGACAATGTGTGGTGTGAGGTGGTTTGATCGAGTAAGTAACGTAAGGGTAAGAGAGATGTGTGGAAATAAAAAGAGCGTGGTTGAGAGAGCAGAAGAGGGTGTTTTGAAATGGTTTGGGCACATGGAGAGAATGAGTGAGGAAAGATTGACCAAGAGGATATATGTGTCGGAGGTGGAGGGAACGAGGAGAAGAGGGAGACCAAATTGGAGGTGGAAAGATGGAGTGAAAAAGATTTTGTGTGATCGGGGCCTGAACATGCAGGAGGGTGAAAGGAGGGCAAGGAATAGAGTGAATTGGAGCGATGTGGTATACCGGGGTTGACGTGCTGTCAGTGGATTGAATCAAGGCATGTGAAGCGTCTGGGGTAAACCATGGAAAGCTGTGTAGGTATGTATATTTGCGTGTGTGGACGTATGTATATACATGTGTATGGGGGGGGGCCATTTCTTTCGTCTGTTTCCTTGCGCTACCTCGCAAACGCGGGAGACAGCGACAAAGCAAAAAAAAAAAAAAAAAAAAGATAAGGAAAGAATAAATTTAATCCCACAATTTATATAAGTACAAGATAAGGAAAGAATTAATTCAATATCACAATTTATATAGTACAAGATAAGGAAAGAATAAATTTAGTCCCACAATTTATATAAGTACAAGACAAAAAAAAAAGATAAGGTCTTCCATTTTCTGTTTTAGAGTTTAAATTTTTCATTCAGAGTATAAAACCTCCCCCCCTCCACCCCCAGACCCCAACCCCCTCTCCCCCCCTTCCCGTTCAAACTTTCCCATAGAATTCCCCATGGCAGCATACCCCCCTACCCATACTACACTGTGGTATTCCCTCTCAGATCTTATTATTCCCTCCCTTGCTGGCTGTTGAGCCGGAGGGAGAGGTGGGTGGGTGGTGGAGCCTTCTGCTGTATTATCCTGTCTGTAACACCAATGGGTTCATGACCCCAGATAAACCTCCCTTCCCACCTCATAACCTCGTTTTATCAGTCCTCCTCATGTGCACTACCCTCTCCCAGAGAGAGTGAGAGAGAGAGAGAGAGAGAGAGAGAGAGAGATCACTGTCTCTCACTCCCTATCTCATATCCTTCTCATGATATTCCCATTTTACCCCATCTTGTCTCTCTCAACCCCCCACAACCTCCACACATCCAGTGTGGAATTCAGTAGTCTATGTTATTTCTGGCCAAAGTAGTTTATATATCAAAGTTTATATTCCTCTTTCTATATCAAGGATACACACAAAAAAAAGGCCCCCTTTATCTCTCTTTATCTGGCCCAGATACGAACTTAGATGTTATCTTTCTTATCATGTTTATCTCTGTGTATTGAGAGAGGTGGTGTGGAGGTCTTCTGTCATGTTCTGGCGTTACCCCCTTGCGGTCATGCGCTGTGTTTCGTCGTCACCCTACCCCCCCCTCCTCCCCTCCCTTCCTCCCCCTAACCTAGTACCTCAGTAAACCTTCTTCTTCTCCTCCTCCTGTATTATGTTGCCCTGGGCCATTTCAGTCCCCCCTGGTTCGTTCCCATTTAGGGACCACTGTGTGTTTTTTATGGGGGGTTCCGTTCCACGTTTCTTGTTCCTGTTTCTCTATTCAGTCTATGGGCTCTTGCATATATTTTTTTCCCACTATTTTTCCCCCACTGCCTATTTTTTTCCCACTATTTTTTCCCACTGCCTATTTTTTTCCCACTATTTTTTCCCACTGCCTATTTTTTTCCCACTATTTTTTCCCACTGCCTATTTTTTTCCCACTTTTTTCCCACTACCTATTTTTTCCACTATTTTTTCCCACTATTTTTCTTCTTATTGACGTATCTTATTTTCTTTTTTTTTATCTTCCTTGTTGCGGATTTCCCATTTTCTATCATCATCATCTGTTCATCCCGTTTTCTAATCTTTTGGTATTCATTTCTCTTTTTTTGGATATGTTTTCTCTTAATTGCTTGTGTGTGTGTGTGTGTGTGTGTGTGTGTGTGTGTGTGTGTATGTGTATGTGTGTGTGTGTGAGTGTTGTGTGTGTGTGTGTGTATGTGTGTGTGTGTGTGCGCGCGCATCACCATGGTCAACAACCCACATCCTTTGTGTCTACACTGGCCGAAGGAGTGACACTCGACAGCCACTGTAGTGCTGGCTCAATGCCTCAGCCCCCCCTCCCTCTCTCCCTCTTCCCCCTCCCCAGGCCGGAGTGAGAGAGAGAGAGAGAGAGAGAGAGAGAGAGAGAGAGAGAGAGAGAGAGAGAGAGAGAGAGAGAAATAGATAGATAGATAGAGAGAGAGAGAGAGAGAGAGAGAGAGAGAGAAATAGATAGATAGATAGATAGATAGAGAGAGAGAGAGAGAGAGAGAGAGAGAGAGAGAGAGAGAGAGAAATAGATAGATAGATAGAGAGAGAGAGAGAGAGAGAGAGAGAGAGAGAGAGAGAGAGAGAGAGAGTTAGCTTTCTCACAATATGACCTACCTGACTATTGTGTGGTGGAAGATAGTGGTAATCCACTGTATTACATGAGAGAGGGAGGGGGAGGGAAGGGGGAGGGGAGGGAGGGAAAGGGGGAGGGGAGGGAGGGAAAGGGGGAGGGAGTGGGGAGGGAAGGAGGGGAAGAAAGGAAGGAATTAGAGTGAAATCCCACCTCAATGACACATGACTCTCCACCTTATGGAGACTTAGTGGTGTGAACTGTGGGTGGGGAAGGGAGGGGCCAACACCCAATTAGCAGAGGGAGGGAGGGAGGGAGGGAGGGAGGAGGGAAGGGAGGGAGGGAAGGGGGGACGGGAGGGGGGAGGGAAGGGAGGGAAAGAGGAGGGAAGGGGGAGGAGGTGCCTGACCCCATTCCACTGCTGGGCGTAATTGGGTGGGACCAGATCGCCCCTATTTTCGTCCATTCGTCGCTAATCCCAGGGACCAGCAGGGTCCCCAAGTCCCTCCCAGGGACCAGCAGGGTCCCCAAATCCCTCCCAGGGACCAGCAGGGTCCCCAAGTCCCTCCCAGGGACCAGGAGGGTCCCCAAATCCCTCCCAGGGACCAGCAGGGCCCCACGTCCATCCCAGGGACCAGCAGGGTCCCACATCCATCTCAGGGGACAGGCAGGGTCCCCAAATCCCTCCCAGGGACCAGCAGGGTCCCCACGTCCCTCCCTATCCCAGGGACCAGCAGGGTCCCCAAGTCCCTCCCAGGGACCAGGAGGGTCCCCAGATCCCTCCCAGGGACCAGCAGGGTCCCCAAGTCCCTCCCAGGGACCAGGAGGGTCCCCAAATCCCTCCCAGGGACCAGCAGGGCCCCACGTCCATCCCAGGGACCAGCAGGGTCCCCAAGTCCCTCCCAGGGACCAGGAGGGTCCCCAAATCCCTCCCAGGGACCAGCAGGGTCCCCAAGTCCCTCCCAGGGACCAGGAGGGTCCCCAAATCCCTCCCAGGGACCAGCAGGGCCCCACGTCCATCCCAGGGACCAGGAGGGTCCCACATCCATCTCAGGGGACAGGCAGGGTCCCCAAATCCCTCCCAGGGACCAGCAGGGTCCCAAATCCCTCTCAGGGACCAGCAGGGTCCCCACGTCCCTACCTATCCCAGGGACCAGCAGGGTCCCCAAGTCCCTCCCAGGGACCAGGAGGGTCCCCAAATCCCTCCCAGGGACCAGCAGGGTCCCAAATCCCTCTCAGGGACCAGCAGGGTCCCCACGTCCCTACCTATCCCAGGGACCAGGAGGGTCCCAAATCCCTCCCAGGGACCAGCAGGGCCCCACGTCCCTCCCAGGGACCAGCAGGGCCCCCAAATCCCTCCCAGGGACCAGCAGGGCCCCCATGTCCCACCCAGGGACCAGCAGGGTCCCCAATCCCTGCCAGGGACCAGCAGGTCGTCCCCCCCCCTCCCCCAGGTGACCAAATCAGGGACCGTTGCCACACATTCGGGCAGGTGAACCCACACTGTGGGAGTGGGGGAGTGTGGGGGGAGAGGGGGGTGTGGGGGGAGAGGGGGGGAAGGAGGGGGGAGATGTCATTTGCCTCCTCCCCCTTCCTTCCTCCCTTCCCCTCACCCCTCCCCCTCCCCCTTCCTTCCTTCCCCCCTCCCTTCCCCTTCCTTCCTTCCCCCCTTCCCCCTTCCTTCCTTCCCCCTCCCCCTTCCTCTCTTCCCCTTCCCCCTCCCTTCCCCTTCCTTCCTTCCCCCTCCCCCTTCCTTCCTTCCTTCCCCCTTCCCCTTCCCCCTACCTTCCCCTTCCTTCCTTCCCCCTTCCCTCCTTCCTTCCCCC